>NC_056743.1:540635121-540707621 GCF_019279795.1 Protopterus annectens
AAAAAAACAGGAGGTGCCTACAGAAGCCTCGCAGCATGTTGTCATTTATGATATCATTGTAAACGGCTGTAGAATCTAATCCTTTCCTTTGAAGAATGCACTGCTTCAGGTTCTGTTTCCAAATATTAATGTCTTTACCCTGCTATGGCTTCACCTTTATGTGAACAAAGCATTGTTTTGTTCTTTTTCTAGTACAGTCATGTGCTATAAAAGAAGAAAGATAATTTATTTGTATTGAGTTTGATTGAATTCCCAAAGGAAGTAGCACTGTTAAAGCAATGTACATATTTTTTCATAACTCAGTAAAATAAGCAGTACTATGTCAACTACAATTATCTACTATAGCAAAATTGGCAAAATTAATTACATGCATTCTTAGCTCTTTTGCAATGCCACTGTATTCCTGCCCTTGGCCTTCTGCAGTATTCCTTACAACTCCCTCCTTCTGGACTAATTCATTCCATTTATACCATTTTATGTTTTCCCAGTTTCCAGGGACCGCACCTCAGTCTCTTAGCACAAGAAATCTGAACAAAGCCTAAAGTAATGGGGAGCCAAATGTCCAAAAATAGTGACAGATTTTAAATAAGGCTCTTGTAAATTTAGAAGGTTGTTAATAAGAGAATTTGTGTTTTGTTTTTGCATTTTCTGAAGGGTATGAAGTTAGAGACAGAAATCTTCTTCTCCTTTCAGCTTTTCTCATTAGGTGTCTCCACAGCAGAATAATTGTCTGCAGAATGATTGGCAGTGGAGTTTTATAGTGTTGATTTGCCAGCCTGGTGTCCAACCTTCCACAGAAGGCCCACACACACACCTAGGGCCAATTAAGAGTGTCCAATGCACCTGCTGCATGTCTTCAGGAAGTGGGAAGAAACCAGAGCACCCAAAGGAGACCCACACGACCACAGGGAGGACATGCAGACTCCACACATAAGGCACCACAGCAGATAATCAGAGAATCATGTCTGTGGGATGTGGGTGGAAACCAAGGTACCCAGAGGAAACACCTGTGACCACAGGTAGGAGATGCAGACTCCGATCAGAAGGCACCCTAGCTGAGAATTGAACTGGAGAACCTCTTGCTGAGAGGAAACATCGTTAACCTCTGTACAACTGCACAGCCCCAAAGTCTGAGACAGAAATGTATCATTATTTAGAGACTTCAATCCTTACTGACTTGCCAGTAAATCACAAATTTTATGAGAAACGGACCAAAAATTTGAGGTGAAAACCTGAACAGTTGAGAGATAGGCCAATGATTTTTTCCAGTGCTTCTATGCAAACAGATAGTGTGTCACCACTCTTTGCTACTTTTTTGTTTGGAAGCTGAATGAAATGAATATTCTGCATCTCAGATGTAATTTATTATTTAAAAAGCTACTGCAGTACTAGCTTATTTCTTCCTTTTTACCATCAGCTGGCCCATAAAGCTTTTCAGTAATGTGTCATTAGCAAAGATTTTAACAACAGCAAAGGGAAATGTGGCTATTTGGGGAGATGAGCACTGTGGAGTAATTGCTACTTTTTTAATGAAGAACAAATTTTTCCCCCTGTGCACATTATGTTGCAATATATCACACAAACCTGTGGGCAAAAAGACAAAACAAGCCTGTGTGGATGTATTGCAACATAATATGCATGGGGGGGGGGGGGTGTTATGTTGCAATAGATCATAAAGGCTTGAGAGCAAAAAGACAAAACAAGCCTGTCTAGTCTACTATATACGATTGATTAATAGTCTGTATTGACTCCATCTCTATTTTCCACCAACTGCCTCTGATTGCCCTTTGCTCTCTTGAATGTTTCAGTGGACTCTCTCTCCATCATCCATTCCGGTAATCCATTCTCTGGCTACCTAACCCTCTCCATGAAAGATACTTTTAAAGATCAATGGAATAATCAGCAAATAAAATCTAATGCCTTTGCCAAGCCTTCAGTCCTTTTCTACTGAATTCTTCTTATATCCATCTTAAGCATCTATATCAAAGACCTTCTTTTATCTCCAGTCTTTCCTCAAAATGTATTTCCCTCTGCCTCTCTGGACATTTGACACGACCACTTGATCATTCCATTGGACTGATTTTTTCACTCACTGATTTTTCACTCATTACGTGGTCTTCAGAGCTGGACATAATTTAACTTTTGGTTTGACAAGGGCCTGCTAGAGTTCTAGCATTATATCTTTTTTTTCTGGAGTCTTTTCCCTTAAAGATGAATTTTGCTATTCTGTCATCCCAAGTCTGCACTCCCTTCCTTTCTCTTCCTGTCCTATAAGATTTGTTCCCCTTCTTGATACTTTCTGCCAATTTTCCCTCAGCTTGGATCTTTGTTTTCCTTTTACTTGGCTCCACGTACTCTTCTTTTTCTTCTCCCACTCCCACCCCCATCCTGCATCATCTCTTTTTACTGCTAAAATTGCCTGCTTTTGTAGGCAAACTGACCTTCTCCTGTTTTTGCCTATTTTTCCTCTGACTCTTGTCTTCATGTTTGAGTAGTACATCCCTAGCCCACTTCCTTAAGTCAGTTACATTTAGAGTACTCCTACTACCTCAGATCATTATTGGCGATCTCCTACACTCACCATAACGTCCCTAAAATCCCATAGCATCAGCTCTAGCCTTAGGTTCTTACTCTTTCCCTGTACTGTAATCCACAAAGCGGTGTGGTCACTTCTGACCATATTTTCTCTCTGAAATCCTTGACCCCCACTGATCTTCATACACTAGTGAGAAGAACACTGGCTCCAGTCTTTCCTGAAAATGTATTTCCCTCTGCCTCTCTGGACATTTGACATGACCACTTGATCTTTCCATTTTGGTACAACTCTGCACTTCCTGGCAATAAAACTAATGGTTTAACACCTTATTGGACTCCCACTCTCTCTCTGCTATGGAGTACAGAATCCTTCAGTCTGCATTTATTTATTTTATTTTTATTTTATTTTTCATTTGTTAACCGGGGGTTATTTAGACATGATCAGTATACACACAAATTACAAAAGACATGTTTTTACAGTGGTATGCAGCACATTAACAGTTACAGTGGAGAGAACAAACAAAAAAATAATTTAAAAATAAAGGTAATTAATAGATTTGTGGTGTACAGCTGAAATTTGGAACATAGTTAAAATGCATACATTGTAGATTAGCCAGTGTTTGTGAGTAAGATTGAATTGCATGTGTAACCAGTGTCAGAATTATCATGACTGTAAAATAGAATCTTTTAGTCTGCATGTAACCAATGTCAGAATTCCCATGACTGTAATATAATCTTTCAGTCTTCATGTAACCAATGGCAGAATTTTCATGACCAAAATAGAATCTTTCAGTCTGCATGTAACCATTGTCAGAATTCCCATGACTTTAATAGCATTTTTTAGTCTACATGTAACCACTGTCAAAATTCAGTGACCATAATAGCCTTCTTCCATCTACACTACTTTCTCTGCTCTGACTCCTCATCCTGGTCTTGTTATAGGACTGGAGGCCAGTAACATTGTATTGCTCTGTCACTGCTTGACTTGTCACAAGCCCATGTTCTGTCCCAGCATGAGTTGTCACGAGCCCTTGTTCTGTCCCAGCATGATTTGTCACAAGCCCACATTATGTCACAGCATGACTTGTCACTAACCAATGTCCTGTCCTGGCATGAGTTGTCAGTGGTCCATGTTTCTTCAATAACAGCTCTGTGTGCTCACTCCCCTACATCACTGCCAACTGCTTCCACATTTTTTGGAGTCTTCTTCCGCCACATATTAATAGCACTCTGCCATTCTCTGGGTCATACCTTTTTGTTCCTCTTCTAGGTCTGTCATCCATTTTTCCTTAAGAAAGCTGTTAATCATGTTGATGACGGAGCTCCAACTGCCAAAGCCGTTCTCTCTCTCTCTGCACTTACCATTGCCTGCATCAATAACTGGCCCATGTCCATACCCCTCTCATCCAAAACCTTTCATGATAGTCGTATTCAGTGTTTGTGCTGGTTGCACCCCTCACTCTGTTGTGACTGATCCTGTTTCTATACGTTCTCACTGCTATTCCCTTTCACCACTGGAACTCCTATCTTACTCCTCATCCTTGCTGTTCTTGTGCTCTTGGCTATAACCCTGCTACCTCTAGATGTCTCTCCCTAATTTTATTTATTACTGGTGTCTGCAGTTGTCCCTTCACCATGGTTTATTATTGTTCCCTCCTTTGTGCTTTCATCTACCATATTCTCCTCTTCTCCCTTCGCCTTTGTCTGTCATATACACCTCTCACCGGTCCAGATATTTGCTCATGTTTTTGTCTGTTGCTCATAAAATTTATGGTTTTCTGGAAATTCCCTGAAAACTGAAGTTACTAAATGATATACATTTGAGTTTATGCCTTAATATCATTTAGAAAATAAAATCTGTTTTTTTAACAAATTTCTAAGTTTATAAGAAGAATATTTAAAACGGGTTCCTGATTTTGGGCCTTTGTTTCCTGAATAGTTATGTCAACTTTTCTTGCATTAGAAGGTTGAGTGGTATGATGCCATACGACTTACTAGCAAGTCTATGGCTACCTCAATCTATCGCCTTGGCTTTTTCTACATACACATTTTTCTGACCTCATCTTTTCTAATTCCTTTGTCTTGTGTCCTCCTCCTCTATCGATGGTACTCTTGTCCTTTATAACCATACTTTCTAATCCCCTAAAGCAATTGTTAAAAACATCAGGGTTTACTCAATTAACGGGCTTGAGATTTAATAGATTACATAAACATTCGGGGTCTGTTCACTTTACAGAACTGAGATTTGAGAGGTAACATTGAGATAGTTTGCATTAAAATTTTAGCCCTTGTCTACCTGCCCAGAACTATCTTAGGAAAATAGAAAGCATATCTGCCAGTCACATATTTTCTGTCTGTCCTGCCCTACTTCTTCCCTGCTGTCATATTCATGGATATCTTCTATTCATCCCATGCCTGATTGCTTAATTCATTATTCAGTACATCAACTGTGGTAAGGATTGTTGCTTTTTCATATATCTGAACAGTGTTCTCACTACTAGGGACTTTCCCAGTACATTCAGCAAAGTTATGCCCATCTTGTTTAACCTGAAGTGAGAATTTCTCAGTGTGTCAGATTTGTAGGAGGTTCATTCAGTGTTTTCTCTGTGCAAATGGCCTTTAAGTTTGCTGATAATGACACAACTGCAAGTTACTCACAATTTTACAAGTTGCTGTGTGAGGCACTTTCACTATCATGAGACAACACCCTGTTTGACTTATTAATTCTAGTGTGCTATTTTATTTAAGAGTTGATGCCCTAAACAGAGGTTAAGTTTCTGGCATTGCAGCCATGTTTATAGGTAGTATCTTCAGATTAAGTAATGGCTCTTTCAGCTTTTGCGATTGCTCATTTTTCAAGAAAAACTTACTGTTGGATAGAAATGGGCAAACATTCTTTATAATGAATGAAGCAGATGTAAACATTTAAAAGTTATATGCAACGGGTCATATTCAAGCTTTTAAACCAAAGACCAGCTTGTCTATCTATATCTCTCTCTCTGTCTCTATCATCAGTCTAACTTTCCCTTTCATAGTGACAGAATGAAAAAAAAAACAATTATCAGGGTGCCTATTACATGCACTGTGTATATTTTCTAGTCTATTTATGGGGAAAACAAATGGACACGGTAATCTATAACTTAGTCATTCACCAATCCCATGTTTCAAAATTCCACTGTAACATTTTTTTCCTCAAAATAAGTTCTGATCTTTAATGGAAGAAAATTTGTTAATATCCATATTTATTTATTTATTTAGTTATTTTATTTTGCATTTGTTAACCGACTAGATACATGTCCATTTTCTGCGGAGGCCCGGGGAGAAAAGCTCCAACCTTACAAACAGATTAAGACAAGCAAGCTACAGTACATCTACAAACATATTGTATTAACATACATATTAGGCTCACATTTCAAGCCTATGAAGAATACAGTTTATATTCAGAAATGTATACAAATATGTTAGTTTGTTATCAAACCTATAGGTGCTGTTAAATACAGATTATCTGCAAAGATGCCACAGTTTCTCTTTTCAAACCTTTTAGTATAAGAAGTAAGTCGCTGTGAATAAAAAATTGCAGGAATATGGAAGTAGATGAGGCTTTAGTGAGGATTAGAGCCAAGGACATAACCAGTGAGTTTTAAAATACTGGGTTAGATTTTTTTGATCTGATTAAGGGAGGGGATTAGAGTAAGGTCAGATGAGAGCGAATTCCAGGTTTTGCCTACTGAATTTGCAAACAGAGATTCTCCAGATAGGTTGCTAGCTTTAACAGATTGAACCAAAAGTTTTGTAGTGGAACGAAGTGGCCTAGCGTTTTTGTAGGGATGGATAATGTTTTAAGGGAGGGCGTTCTTTCTGGATGGTTAATAACCTTGAATGCTACAGTAAGTCGATTAGATTGAATTAGCCTTGGGAGTTCTAGCAATCCTAAGAGGTTTAGATTTTGACAATGGTGTGTCCTGTAGGGAGTTCCTGTGGCAAACCTGGCAATTTGATTGTAGCAGCTAGTGAGTTTGCTGAAATCAGTTTTGTTCAAGTTAGTGAGTATTAGTGAGGCATATAGTTAAGTTGAAAGCAGATGAGTACGGGCAATGGCAGCCTAGCTTGAGGGTTGAGAAATGGTTTGTTTTTGTATAGGGAGCCAAGTTTTTTATTAATGGTTTTAATAGTTTGGTTTACGTGCATACCATATTTGAGAGTATCTGTTATAACACCCAGGAGCTTGGTATACATATCTGTTGAGATTATGGTCCCATTGTTGGATGTTATAGTAAAGAAAGGTTGAGAGGATTTGTGAGTAGGGGAGAAGAGTAATGGCTTTGTTTTATTAGGTTTTAATATCAGCTGTTGATTACAGATCCAGTTTTCCACTGTATTAAAGTTTTTCTGAGTTAAACTAAGGAGATCTGTATGGGGTAGAGGCTGAGCAAATCAGGGTGGAGTGATCAGCATATTGTATACAGGCTGCATCTGGTATTAGTGTGGATGTCATTGATAAAGAGGGAGAAAAGAAGGGAACTTAATATGGAGCCTTAAGGGACACCAAGAGTAATGGGGAGAAGGGTGGAGAGTTTGTCCTGCCAAAGGACAGCCTGCTGACCTCCACTAAGATAAGACTGAAATCATTATATGGCATGGCTGTTTAGGGATATTTTATTTAGGGTAAGTAAGAGTAGCTGGTGGTTAACCATGTCGAAGACCTTAGAAAGATCGAGAAACAGGGCAGAAGATAGTTTGTTGTTGTTGAGGTTGGAATTTATGACATTAGAAAAGGAGAGGAGGGCTGAGGTGGTACTGTGCTGTGGTTTGAATTTATGCTGGGAGTTGGCTTGAGTTACCCGACTTCTTAACTACCACCAGCTAGTTATGCTTATAACATTCTTAAGTACCTTGAAAAAACCTTTCAATATTCAATCTTCTTACCCACTACACTGCAAATCAGCATCTTCGATCTAGTGAAAAATCTCTCCTCTGCATATCCAAGGCAAACAACGCTGCAGGGCAAGCACGCTATTCCCACACCATTGCTAAAAGCTGGAACTCTCTTTCCCATTACTTGACTACTGCCCGTACCACCCCACAATTCAAAAACCCCCTCAAAATGACCCTGCATCACTTAACGTACCCTCACTCCTTCCATCTCCCCACTTTCACTTTCCAACTTCCTAAGTACTCACCTTAACCCTCTACAGTCAAAAACTCAGCCAGTTCCTCTGCTACTACACTTGCAGGGCATCTGCTCTTCTCCTTAGGGACAACAGTATACACCTGCATATTAAATGTGAATGTCTAACTGTTGTCTGCTGGAAAATGTTGGTTTTATTTTTCTCATAATGATTGCACAGCAGTTTATAAATTATTATTATTTCATTTTTATTTTTTTTATTGTTATTTTTTTATTTCTTATATTTTATTGTTATTTTTTATGTTGTATTATGTTGTCTCTTTGTGATCTAAAGCCGGAGCTTTTCTCCCTGGGCCTCAGCTGTAAATGGTACTGGTCCAGTCAGAATTTTCCGGTTAACAAATGTAAAATAAAATAAGTTATGTTGAATAAGATAGTGTAAGAGTTGTTTATAGCTATACTTTTCCATAATTTTTGGCAGAGGGGAAAGGATAGCTATTGGTGTATAATTCGACAGCTCATTGGAGCTGCCTCCTTTGTGGAGTGCTATGACATTTGATATTTTCCAGATAGAGGGGATAGAGGCTTCAGTTGTGGTTCTGTTTATCAAAGTAGAGACAGGGTATGCTATAACATCAGCAGCTTTTTGCAGGTAGCCTGCAGGGAGGAGGTCAGCTGAAAGGGTGGTTGGTTTGAGTTTGTTAATTAGGGTTCTAATGAGTTAAGTCAGAACTTTTTGGAAGCTGAAGGAGAGATTGTCACTGGGTTTAGGGGTTCAGCATTAGGACAAGTGGGTTTAAGTTTGCTAGCAAGGGCCTGGATGGTTTCTGTAAAGAAACTGTTGAAGGTGTTGGCAATGGACTCTGGTGATATTTGGGTTGGGGCTGAGCGGGTTGGAGTTGGGGATTGCTCTGGGTGGAGGAGTTTAATACCTGCCCAGAATGTCTGTGGCTTGTTGTGGTGTTTCTGCTGTAGATGGCAAAAATATTTTTTTTTTGTCTAGTAGTACAGATTTTTTTTTGTAGCATTCTTGTATTGTTGAAATTTGAGTTGATCTTGTGGGTTTAGAGTAGTGTAAGGTGTTCCAAGCATTAATTCTTTGGATGATATTTAATGCTTTGGATGATCTTTAGTGATCCAGTGGCCAGCTTTTCTTTTAATTCTAATAGAGCTTGCAGGTGCATGATTGTCATGGATGGCCAGGAATGTGTTATTAAAGTGTGTTACTGCCTAATCTAGTGGTAATTGTTTTAGAATTGACCAGTTACATAATTTAAGTTAATCTAAGAATTTATTAAGGTTGAAGTTTTTGTTATTTCTTATTCTTTTATAAGTGGGTAGATATGGACATTCAACTTTATGCCTAATAGTATACGTTAAGAAATGAACACTTAGATCTTCAGGAAAAGGACCTGATTTGTACATGTGCTGGGGGCTATTAATTAGTATCCAGTCTAGGATACTTTATTTATTGTTAGACTTGCTGATCCTAGTAGGGGAGGTTATAGTTTGTGTAAAACCATGTAGGTTTATGTGGGTGGTTGGAGTCTCTGCAGTGCAGGTGTTCTAATCTATCTTGAGGTCCCCTAGAACAATGGTCTCTTGGGGGTAGGCATTGGATAGCCAGTAAAGGATATCTTCTAGGGTCCCTGAGTTATTACCTGGGGAAATATAGACTCTTACTAGCTCAGTTGTGAGTGTTCAGCCATTTTACAGTGAGCTGATCGAAGGAAGGACACTCAGCAAACTCGGAGCTACAATATATAACATTAAGTATCCTGTTTTTTGTTTATTTTGTTCTTTATTTCTTTGTTGTTTATAGCACTTTGTGTACTGTGTATTTTTTCTAGCTAGTTTCACTGTGTGTGAGGTATTAACTGGAAATTGTCCACTCTTATTAAGCATCTGTTGGGTTGTTTGTTTATGATAACTTGTTGCAGTTAAACTCTTTTTTCTAGTGGCTCCTTTAGCTGTTTAAAACTTTCATTTAAAGGCTCACTGCTGCTTTTCAGCTGTGAGTAACATTTCTGCTGTTTGTTTCCCACCCTCCCTCCCTGTTGGTATAGTGTTTTATAGTTGGTGGCTTTGCAGTTGCCCGCCCCTAGTGTAAATTTGATTTGGGACCCTCCTCCCAGTCTAGTGTCATTACCTCATTCTACCCAGTACAGGGAGAGCATTTGACAAGGCCAATCAGCTTAGTTTCTGCTACTCCTTTCTCTCTTTCCTTTCTCTCTTTCCAAAAAAAAAAAAAAAAAAAAAAAATGTATCTGCTTTTACTGTATTTGTGTTTTTTCCTACTTTATTTTGCTTTTGCGTCATCTTAAAAGTACTCAATTGTATTTATTACTGCTTGGTGTAACTCATTGTAAGCCTTTTAGTTTAAGCACCTGGGCTTCAGACCAGTTTTACATTAGGAAGGTTTGTGGTCTGCACTGCAGTGGCAGAACAGGTAGTTTACATCCTTCTAAGTTGGGAACTGCTGATTGAGGGCTCAGTGTCTGTTATTCTAAAAGTGTATTAATTCTGGTTTAAGCACTTGGGCTTGAGGCCAGTTATTTTACATTAAGAGGGTTCGTGTTCTGCACTCTTGTGGGAGGAGAGGCTGGACTCTGTCCTTCTGAACTGGGAATTTCTGGTTAAAGCTTATAGTGCCTGCATATTTGAACTGCTTCTTACTGAAATTGGTACACCTCATTTGCTGTAGTATAGACTACATCCAGGCCTGCTGAATCTAGCTTTGTTTGTATAACTTGAGCACTAATCCAGACATTCTTAAGTATTCAGTTGTATTTATTACTGCTGGTAGTAACTTGATTAAAGTGTAGCTATCATTTCTAAGTCTTTTGGATTAAGCACTTGGGCTTCAGACCAGTTGTTTTACATTACGAAGGTTTGTGGCCTGCACTGTGGTGGCAGGACAGGTAGCTTACATCCTTCTAAGTTGGGAACTGCTGATTGAGAGCTCAGTGTCTGTTATTCTAAAAGTGTATTAGTTCTGGTTTAAGCACTTGGGCTTCAGGCCAGTTATTTTACGTTAAGAAGGATTGCGGTCTGCACTCTTGTGGAAGGAGAGGCTGGACTCTGCCCTTCTGAGCAGGGAATTTCTGGTTAGAGGCTTATAGTGCCTGCATATTCTAACTGTTTCTTACTGAAATTGGTACACCTTGTTTGCTGTAGCATAGACTAGATCCAGGCCTGCTGAATCTAGCTTTATTTGTATGCTTGTTGTTTGTTTATTTCCTGAAACGCTAATTCCACCTAAACGCGGCCTTTTAGCACTTCTGTGGATCCCTAGTGATATCTGCATTGCTTACTGTACTTATTTCCTTGTTTCACTTGAAAGAAAGTTACTGTTTGTCGTTTTGCATTTAAGTTACCTGTAACACATTGCATTTAAGTTACCTGGCACTTGCTCACTAAAGCAATTATATAAGTCAGCTCTAAAAATTAAAAGCACTACACCCTCACAAACTCCCTTGAGTACCTTGTTCCCCATTGGCCCTTTTTTCAATTATAAAGGAATTCCCAATACTATTCTAGCATGTCCAAAGGTCAGTTGTCAATCTCCTTTCCGGTCCAGCTGGTGAATCTGGGAATCTTGAGGCAATGTTACAACTGCCTCATGTACACAGACAACCCTCTCCTCCTCCCAACAAATTCCAACACATGTGAGAGATGCAACCATATAGCCAAACTGGAGGCTAAGCTCTCTCAACTCAGTACTGGCGTAACCAGTCAGGAGGAGAAGGAAACCCCACTCACTACAATTCCAGTCTCACATAGACCTACCACGACAACAAACCAAACACATAAACACACAAAAACATACTCGGAGGCTCTAAATAAAAATCTGCCTAAGCAGCAGAGACCTCCAAAGCAGACACCCAAGCAACCACTACCCCAAAACAAAACCCGTGCAACACATAGCTCACAAAGCCAGTGTGCTGAACAGTCACAGCCCTTAAGGCTAAACAACACACCTGATACACTTGTAATAGGTAACTCTATCGTCAGGCACACTGATGTCCCGCTCACCAGGCTGAAAAAGGAGAAGGTCACGGTGAGCTGCCTGTCGGGCGCTAGGATCTGCCACATAACACAAGCACTCAGGTCACTCCAAGGCAAGTACAAATATGACTCAGTCATTGTCCATGCTGGTGTGAATGACCTGAGACGTACCTCCCTGGACTACATGAAAAGAGACATAGAGGAGCTCTCTGAGCATGTAGCCCAGGCCGGTATGACCCTGACCTTGAGTAGCATCTTACCCTCACCAAGAATGATGCCACAATATGAAGACAAGATGATCAATTTCAACAATTGGCTTAGGTGTTGGTGTCATTCAAAGGGGATCCAATGCCTGTCAGCCTGGGATGACATGCTCGACAAGCCACGATGCTTCACTAGGGACAGCTTGCACCTGTCACCCCTGGGCTTTCGGATATTGGCAAAGGCTCTTGCTACCCCCATAATGCCTTTTTAAGGCAAGGCTCAAAAGACAAACCCACCTCCATAGGTATCACAAGGGATAAGAAACTAAGAGTAGTGCTACTCAACGCCAGAAGTCTAAACCTCAAGATGCACGCACTCAAACTCTCCTTAGCATGGAGAACATCGATATCTGTGCAGTAACAGAAACCTGGTTCAAGGCTCCCGAGAGCACCCCAGCACTACCAGGTTATACCTCATACCATGCTTTTCGGCCCCAAAACTTGGACCGAACCACAAAAGGAGGGGGAGTATCAATATTCGTCAAAGATACCCACACCTCCAGGTTGGTGGCACAGCACGAAGCATCAGAGACTATCCATGTGCAACTAACTGTGGGTAAAACTGCCTTCCAGTTTATAGCCTGCTACAGACCACCCTCCCAAACACAGGAACCCCACTTGGCCTTCCTGGGAATACTGGAAAATATGAAGGTCTCTCCAAACACCATTATATTGGGCGACTTCAACTACCCAAACATAGACTGGGAGCATTACTCTAGCTCCAACACCCTAGCCCAAAGGTTCCTAGAATTTATAAACTCAAATGCTATGGAACAACTTGTTACCACTCCCACAAGAGGGGAAAACATACTGGATCTGATCATCACCAACATGGGGACACTATGCTCCAGACCAGAAGTGTATCCCTCACTGGTAAGATCAGACCATAAACTAATCTCACTGGATATTCACATCCCGACCCCACCCGCTGCCCAGAAAACCACAGTGAAAAACTTCTCTAAAGCAAATTTCACACGCCTCAAAACCGAGGCGAAATCCTTCAAAGCCCCCGGGCCTGTGGAAAATATGGCCCAGACCGCAGAATCCTTTATAAACGCATTTTATGAACACCTTCAGGAATGCATGGATCATGCAATCCCAAATAAAACCAAGACCCAATCCTCCAAAGGCAGACGTCCTGTCTGGTGGACCCCAGCCATAAACAAACTATACAATAGAAGGAGGAAGCTACTACATGATAGAGCAAAATCCCAAAAAGGGAAGGCATCTCTGATCAGTATTAGCAAAAACTACGGGCACTCATAAAATCGTCTAAGGCCAGCTTCGAGAGAAAAATTGCACAGGACACTAAGGATAATCAGAAGGCTTTCTTTAGTTATGTTAGGAACCTGGGTGGGAATTCCCAGATATGCTCAGAATTAGTCCAAAATGACAAAAAATACACCGAGCCCACAGACATTGCCAACATCCTAGCTGACAGGTTCAGTGCAAACTTTTCCCCCCTCTCCCCACCAAAAGGGCAAATATCTATCCCAACAGAGTGCTGCCCCCCTGACATCTCAGATGCTCAGGTAAGAGCCGCCCTCTCCAAAGCAAAAAACATAGCATCAATGGGACCAGATGGTGTCCCAGGCTGCGTCCTACATGAACTCCAAGAAGAGCTAAACCCAAACATAAAACTACTGTTCAATCTTAGCCTTACTACAGGATATGTACCCAAAGAGTGGCGTACAGCAACAGTGGTCCCTCTCCACAAAGGTGGTGGCTCAACGGATCCTGGAAACTATCGCCCCATAAGCCTGACTAGCTTGGTCTGCAAAGCTATGGAAAGGATCATCATGGACCTCATAAATAAAGATATTGGGGACCTACAGACACTGGATCCTACCCAGTTTGGCTTTGTTAAGGGCAGATCCTGCCTCTTAAACCTGGTCGATTTCTTTGAAACAGTCACCAAGGCCATTGACGAGGGAAGGTGGTCCACACAGCCTACCTGGACCTCACAAAGCCTTCGATACAATACCCCACTCGGGCATTATAGATAAGCTCACCAGCTTAAATATAAACCCCTATGTCACTAGATGGGTTGCAAACTGGCTCAAGGACAGAACCCACATGGTTAGAATTGCTGGAGCCATGTCAGACTCCAAACCAGTTACAAGTGGCATCCCACAAGGCTCAGTCCTGGGACCTCTCTTGTTCGGTATATATTTCTTGGCGGTACAGGCCAACACGGAAGGACTGTGGCTGACCAAGTTCGCAGATGACTGCAAACTGGGCGCCATAATCAACTCTCCAGCCGACACAAGCATCCTCCAAAAGGGCCTCATAGAAACAGACAACTGGTGCCAGAGCCATGGCCTCAAGCTAAACGCCAAAAAGTGTATAGTCATCCCCTTTGGCAAAAACAAAGTGCCCACAAATTACCACATAGGTGGTAATCCATTAAGTACAGAAGGCGTCATTAGGGACCTGGGGACCCAAGTTGATAGCAATCTCTCATTTGACAACCACGTGGCCAAAGTGGTTAGAAAAACATTTTATATAGCCCACCTAATCATGAAGGGATTCACATCTAGATCAGGGGAGGTCATCGTACCTCTTTACTCATCCCTCATCAGGCCCATAATTGAGTACAATGCCCCTTTTGGGATGTACCTTACCAGACACCTGCAGCAACTGGAAAGACTCCAAAAGTACCTCACCAAGAGGATCAAAGGGCTCAAACAGATGCCATATGCTGCCCGGTTAAAAAAACTCCAGCTCTACTCAGTGGCATACCGCCTGCTCAGAGGCGATCTGTGCCTGACGTATAAAGCCATGTCTAACCCGGAATTAATGGACATGCTTCACCTCAGAAAATCCAAATCCCATCGAGCTACGCGCTCGAGAGACTTGAACCTCAGCACTGAAATAAATAGGACATGCTGGAGGGACAGATTCATAACCCAGAGGCTCCCTTCACTCTGGAATAAAATCCCAGTCCAGGTTAGGCAGAGTCCCACATTGACTCTCTTCAAGAGGAATCTTGATGAGTGGATGGGAGATCGTAGGTTTACCCTGGCTATCACTTCTGTGTCACTGTTAGACAGAGGCACAGTATACTAACCTCAAAAAAGGCATAGCAAAATTAATTTAAAATGGGTGGCGAAAGCCAAACACACTCTGGCTAGGCTTATAAATGCCCTAGGGCAGATAGCCTAGTATGAACCTATGAACCTATTTATACATTTGTTTTTATTTATTTGTAGTTTGGAAATCAGAATTTCTGCTTTGTTAAATATAGGTGGTTGAAGGTTGTCTAGAGTAACATTTAGGGTTGTTTTATAGCAAACAGCAACCCCTCCCCCTTTCCTGGCAGTACGATCTAGCCTGAGTATATTACACCCCGGAGGTAGAATTTCATTACCTGGCCTAGTTGGTTTTAACCATGTTTCTTGAGACAAAGTATGTTGTGGGAGTAGGTTGTCAGGAGGGCATAGAGGTTGTGGACCTTGGATGCTTCTAATGTTTAAGTGGCAGGTCAGTAGTGAGTTGAGGGGTCTATTTAGGCTTTGTCTTATGTTTGGGCTGTTATGATTAGAGTTGGTGTTGTCTGGGGATGGTGGCCCAGGGTTGGGGTGGATATCCCCATTAATAGTAAGGGTGTGAGGCAAACTAGCTATGAGCTTTAGAAATTTAGTTTTAAATTTTTGGTAGTATTTAGTTTTGGTGTTAACATATATGGGTATAAAAAGGTGGGCATTTGGGATAAAGGAGTTGGCATCAATGGACATGAATGAGTGGGCAGAAAAGTTTGAGAGGACTGGGGTGGTAGTAGGGCATTTAGGATGGTTGAATCCTATATGGGATTAGTTTTCATAGATGGTGAAAGAATAAAGGGCGATTAGAAAAGGTAGGGTGTAGAGTAGAGCTAGTATTTTAGAAGACTTAGTAAGTATTAGAGACATAATGGGGGGAATATACTCCTGGTAGGTAGGCAACCTAGGTGTAATAGTAGGTGGGAAGATAATGGAAGGGGTGGGTTATAAATTAATTCCTGTTAATAGTTGGTGAAGGAGGGGGAGTGGCTGTGGCTGAGGGGTTATAAATTCAGATGTACTGGGGCAAGTGGAAATAGGGGGCAGGGAGGGGGTGCAAAGTGAGCCTGGTGGGTGGGTGGGAATAGGGGGAGGGAAGGGTGCGAAGTGAGCCCGGAGAACAAGCAGAGCAGGGCTTAACCACACCAGAGGAATCCTCAGAGCATATGATTGAGGCTTTTTTCTTGCCTTAAATTCTAATCTATGTTCTGTTTTTAAACACAGACAGCAACTTTAACAGTACAATTTGGTGGAACTTGCTTTTTTCTTGCTTGATTACTTGCTTTAAATTCTAATCTAATTGCTGTGTTTATACAAAGACAACACCTTTAACAGTAAAATTTGTTTGAACTTTTTAGCATTAGTAGCCTTATTTAAGGGCTGGGAAATTTGGTGCTGTTGACCCAGTATGGCTGAATTAAACAGTTTAAGCAGAACAACTTTAGAAAAAATAGTAACCTTAGTTAAGTTTGTTATTGAGAGTAGAGCAGTGTGGCTATCTGTTTTTTTTTTTAAAATGCCCAACTGGATGCAGGCCTTCTAACTGTGTGAGTCTTTCATGGTGGGAGCCGTGAGAAGAGATAATACCTTAGTTAAGTTTCTTAACTACTTTTACTACTGTTTGGAACTAATAACTTCCAAACATCTAAAAAGCTCACCACCAAAAGACTGTGTAACTGAACAGTGACAAAATATATCAATTTAATATGCTAGGCAATTTCATGCAAAATAGGTTGGAACAGCACGGAAATGGACAGAAGACTATAATCTCTGCAGAGCTGAACTGATGATGATGAAGAATGCCACACAAACTTTGAGAGGGGATTATGACGTGTCTACCATCATAATCCTGAAGAGTTGCTATCAATATTGCCATTATTAACACCCATACCAGGGAAAGGTGAAAAGACACAAATAAACCAACAAAATGCTACCCTTGAACAATGTTCAAAAAAACTAGAAATTTCCATTAAACTACTGGTTATAACTGCATGGTAATAAACCAGTTTATTTGTGATGTGTTTTCATGCAGAACATGCTGGGTCAGTCTAGAAACAGAAGTCTGTAATTCTTGTTGCGAGCCAAAACAAACTCTAAATATGAGGACTCCATTAGAAATCTAATAAAACATTGAAACACGCACACTTTTTCACGTTATTTTAAGCATAGCACATAAATCTGCAAAAGTATATTTTGAGTTCAGACTTTCAGTATATGAAAACTGCAGACCACTATTAAATGAATTTGTGCAACTAGAAACAAAAAATGTTATTTATTAAAAAGAAAGAGCGTGAACCGTTCCGAAGAGTCCCTGAAAGGACTGCCCTGAAAATTTCATACCAGTATTTTAAATAGTTAAAAAGTGTTACCTCTCTGTAACAATATGGTAATGAACATGTTCTCTTCTATATTTAAAATCCTCATAACTCTGTAAAAGCTTAATCTTTTGAACAAAAATTTTCAGCAAACCTTCTATAGAGCATCACCACCTCCATGTCAAAGAATTTGTGCTGCTAGTATCCAAAAAGTGATTTTCAAAAATAACCACAAAAGTAAAATTGCACATGCAGTTGCAAAGCACATCATATATGTTTGACAGGTGTGTCATAAAAATAACAAGGCCAAACTTAAACATCTTTAAAAAGGTGTAACCTTACTTAAGAAGTAATGAAAACGAAACCTGATAAAAACCAGAAAAAAAATTAACCTTTTTAAAATCATAATTAAAAGAAATGCTTATACCGTGGACAAAATTTGGCATTCTGCATGCAAACATGGAACTGTTCAGTGGCAATGGAAAGTGAAACTAGTTTATATTAAAATACTGAGATATAAGGCTGTCATACATAAAATATTAAGCATGAAACAAGTCATTTTATACATGCAATAAGTCTGAGGCTCATACCTCATAGTACTTTAATATTTATAGCACAGTCTCCTTTATGCCTCAGTGTATATATAATATGAATATACTTAGTGTGAGTGAAAATATTTTTAGTCAAATGATAAAGCTAGTGGCATATTTTGTTGAAAGTAACTGTTCAGACATTGCTAGCTATATGTAAGATAATTGTACAGTGAGGACTGAGGAATTTGCCCTTTCTGCACTGTTTTGCTATCTCAGAGTTTGCATTTGCATATACAAGTACGGAGTATCCAGGAAGGCTTGGTCCCCTGTAAAAAAAGTAATATTTGGTATAATTTTCAGTTTTTTAGATTAGCTGATTTTCAAGCAGTTGTGCTCAATATTTTGAATGCGATGTTATGAGTATGCAGTAATATCTAAACATGTATATGAATATAAACTCACGTATGTATGTGTGTGTGTATATATATATATATATATATATATATATATATATATATAATGTGTGTGTTCGATAAAGTTCTTCTGTAGGAGCTCATGTGCCATTTTCTCATAGCAAACATTTTTCAACAATTTTCTTAAAAAGGCTTTTCACAAGCTTTATGCTACTAAAAGCAAATATTCTGAGCCAGAAACCCTAATCTAACCTTCAAAGTCCAACCCAGTCCCTATCCCTAATTCCTAACATCACTCTAACTAATCCAAAAACTCTCAGTCATTCCCTGATCCTGGTCCCAAATCCTGCAACTTTAAACCAAACAAACCATATGTTCCCTGAATTTGAACTTCCCAGTTATCCCGTAAATCTAAAATATCCTGTCACTTCATAATTTTAGTCTAAAAACATCACTGCCTGACCCTAACAGTAAAATTCTCAGCCACTCCCTCACATTGACAAATCCTTCCCCTTAACCTTAAATGTCGCTTTTGCCCTGTAAACCTAACCGTTTAATGTCCACCCCTTGCCACCGCTGCTGCACCTTGCTTACTCAAGGCTGACTGTGGGTTTGAGCAACAGCCGTTATGCACATTAGTACATGGCTGAACAACTCTGGTCTGTGACCAGGTGGGACTGCAGTGGTTGTACCATCCATGACTCCAGCACTTTAAGTATATTACTAGAGGTACTATGATTCCGGTTATCCAATGGAAAGATTTTTCTCCTAGTAAAATACAGTATATTGCAAAAAAAGAAAAAAAAACTATGTAAACTCTATTATATCCTCTAAATGAGTTTTGTAGCTGTACTGAACCAATTATCAGTGGGGTTATCAAAAAAAATAGATGAGGTGAACTAGCACTTTTTTAATGACTGCAAAGTGGCAAAATTAAATAGATAATCTTGTTTTGAATAAAGCTGTAAAAGGAAATCCTCTAAGCATGGCAGAAAGATCCTGCAGCTGTCAAATAAATGATGTAAGGTGGAGAAAGAACATTAAAAATTATAAAAACTGCATTAAATCTAGATTCTGCAAATGCTTCCCCGCATTAATAAGAATACATATGTACAATACATGTTAAACTCATCCCACCCAAATAGACCAGGCTTGCTTTTTTCAGCGGCTTTGTTTTATAAAGGCAATGCTTTTCTTTTTCAAATTATGAAATTGTATGATAATAGTCCTCTCTGACCATGTTGAGGATAATGCTTATTTTTGTATCACAGAGGATTAGCTCTACTTTACTTTGGCTTGCACCTTTGTGACCAAATAAGTTCTTACCATAACTGGTAAAATGGCTTATGCATTTTCTGCCATGCTCTACTGCTGTGTGGGGTACAGTTGGAGGGAGATATCCACTGACTTGTCAATAGATGCTCTGAGATTAGATGGAAACTTGTGTCTCTGACATCAGAGGCTGTCCAGTTTATTTATTTATTTTATTTTATTTATAATTTGTTGACCGGGAAAGTCCGACTAGGTTCCACAGAGCCTGTTTTCAGTGGAGGCCCGGGGAGAAATGCTCCAGATGCATGTCTTTGGAATGTGGGAGGAAACCGGAGTACCCGGAGGAAACCCACGCGAACACAGGGAGAACATGCAAACTCCACACAGAAGGCATCCCAGCCAAGAATCAAACCGGAGAACCTCTTGCTGTGAGGTGACAATGTTAACCACTGCACCATTGCGCACTTAACCAATGATCACAATTATATTCTAGTACGGGCCTCAGAAGTATCCTTACTTATGTACAAAGAGGATACAACCCATGCAATCTTCTTTCTCATGACCTCTCAAATCAGTGTGTGTGGTACTTTTCTGTGACACAGCAGGGCATGATATATATGGAGCATTCAACTGAGCTGCAGTATAGTATGCTACAATACTGTTGTTCTGAGATTTACGCTGATATGATGAACACTTTCTTTGTCTACTACTTTGATATTTCAAAAATCTTTATATTTATTCAATTACTAATGACTGAATACCTTCTAAAACTTAATAAAAGCAATCCACTACAGTGGAAAGTGTGTATTTCAAAAGGTGTCCTCCAACTATATGGATTGTAAAGTGCCTCCTCCTTTCGTCCACTTGCATATAGCTGGAATCAGGACTTGGTGTCTCATGTGATTAAAACAAATTTAAACTTGTCAGACATAAAGGTGATGCAACTGTTAAAACAGTACTGCTATGTTTGAGACCTGAGCACATTGAATTATCAGTTTTATTCTTGGTATACACACTTTAGATTCAGAATTAAGTACCCAAATCACATGACTTCAGATTGCTTGAATCAGATTATTGTGCTGCAACTTTATTTTATTTATATGTGCGACTGGCTTTGGGGATGGCTCAGGGACCGACTTTCTTACTTGTTTAAAAATACAAAGAAACATAATGTCGCTTTCTGTCTCTGCTACTCAGATACAGCTGCTTTATCCAATATATTTTGTTAAAAGCAGACTCCAGTGCAAAACGTCGCCATTCTCTTTCCTATATACTATATATATAAATATATATATATATATATATATATATATATATATATATATATATATATATATCTTATGTATTATATATATTTACACGTGTATGCATTTTTTTTTTACCTTTTAACTGTTACACACTTAATTGTATAAGTTAAGTTCAGCTAAGAAAATCACTCACTTGGTTACCCAGTGTACTATAAAAGGCATCCTGCTCCATATTTAAATTTGCAGCAGTCTTTCATGATCAGTCATCTCCGCTTCCCATGTTCCAACATCAGGGATGGATTTTTTTTTAATATTTCCTTTTCCCCCAGCTTCTTCAGCATCCTTCATAAAATAGCACCCATTCTTGTTGGTGCAGTTTCTGCCCTACACTTCCTTCATCTGTCTCTGTGCATGAACAGACAGTTTAATATTTGCAGTTAATCATTATACCCTGTTTAGGTTAATATTTGTTCCTGAAATATGCAAATAATTAGTTCTGTATTTATATGCAACATCTTTCACACTACAGCTCTTGAAGCAGTGTTCTGAAGGCCTTGGTGAACTTGCCATCTATGTAATTCTGTTCAACAACATGCTTAATTGCAATAGAGAACTACTTTTCATCTAAAAGTTTGGCTTCTGCCTTTATTGTATGACGTATGACACACTGTATTTTTCAGAGCTAATACAAGTGATGCTAGAAATGCAAGCCAATGTGCTTATATTATGTCACATTGTCCGTATACTATTAACTAAAGTTGATTTAGATAAGGACATTAACTCACTGTGTATTGAATTCCAAAATTCGATAACAGTACTGCACTGTATTTTTAATACCAAAGGAAATCCAAGCTCTAATGTGTTATATTGCATGTTAATTACTCTTTTAAATACTGCTGTTTGCTTGGCATTAGAGTGTATTGATTCCTTGAATGTGTTGTTTTTATCAATTTAAGTACATGTCTGACTGAGTCAGCCATTCAAATGTATTATTCTTTGAGCATTTTTTGACTTGATTAGTAAACATTAGTAAAAAAAAAAAAAACACGTAATTCAACTTAGTCCACGGACTTCACAATGCCTCATCATCTGTCTCTACTTTTCTGTAATTAGTTTAAAGTTAGCAGGTTGAGTTACTGAGGCTGGAAGACTAAGCTCTTGCACTTCTGAATCCAGTGCTGATCAAGGTTTACAGAACAATTCTCAGAGACTAGTTTTGTCACTTCTGTATCAAGCAGTCATTTATTATTTTCATATGTATCTAAAGTTAATAAAGTCTAGTAAATTTCAGAAAATTATTGCTCCATTTCCCATACTAAGTATAAACATCTTTGCCACCATTTTAGTTGAGAAGATTAATTCGCCCCATATTTATCAGAACTGTACTTCATTTGTGTTTGGCTTTGCGTCCTAGAACAAGTATAACATAATACTCTTCACAGGGGGTCATCTTACATTTAACTCAAAAACGCAAAAATCGCAATATCTCCTGCTCAGGTTTTTCTAAACGTCTACATGGCCTTCCTTTCTCTGACTTTGGAAAACCTCAAGGTTACCTCTTTTGTACTAGGAGAGATGATCGTAGTGTGTTCTTCCTCCTGCCTACAATGTTGCTTACCTGGAATTGCCATATCCCATTCAAGCTGACTGTGCCTGAAATACATGTACAGAATGCATTTATTCTGCTGTAACATTATTGTGGTACTGTCTTTGCAGTGATCCGTATGTTCCACATATAGACCATAGGTTGTAAAGATGACAAATGGATGCAGTTACCCAGAACTTCTTTACTGCCAGTCTGAATGCCGTCATTGCTTAGTCTGAATGCCCTTTGCTGTCCTGAATACCTAGCCATCAGAAAAATGCCCCATCAGGGTTTTATTTTCTTTTTACTATTGGTCTTTTCTTCTGGACACCTGGAGTTCATGTGATCCAAGAAGGGGAAATGTCAGCGTGGGAGGCACATTCCCCATAAGGATCATCATAAACAGTGTCTTTTTTTGTTTGGGTGCTTCCCACGACCATACCTCCTGTAATATTTATAAAGCATTTGTGCCTAAGACTCTTAGAAGCTATTTGTCTTCCCTGGCCATTCTTTCTCAAGAACCAGCAAATTCAAAAGTTAGTCATGAGTAGTATGATAGTATTGATTAGTATTGATTTACCCAAAGGTACTTCCATTAAATAAGATGGCAAAGAAATCTTGGCTGGATTCTTAGGCTGTCCAGCCTACACTAGATGTCTCTCTAGAAGTGGCTGACAGCTCTATAGGCTGTTCTTGGTCCAGTTTGGATTCCTCTGCTGTGACCCAGTCAGAGGCTGGCATGTATATTTCCTTTTGTATGTCCTCTGAGGCTTTGTAGTATT
Organism: Protopterus annectens; assembly: GCF_019279795.1. Lineage (NCBI taxonomy): Eukaryota > Metazoa > Chordata > Ceratodontiformes > Protopteridae > Protopterus > Protopterus annectens. The sequence goes on from NC_056743.1 coordinate 540,658,244, forward strand.
CTTCTCCGCACATTGAGAGGGAACTGTGGTTAAATATCTTGGAGGGCCCTAAAGGGATTCTGCAAATTCTGGTGAGAGAAGAGGTTCTGAATACTCTTATTGAATCCTTTCTGGGTTCAGGACCTCCATTGTTTAAGGCTGATGTTCTTACCAAGAAAAAGCAGAAGACTAAACATTCTTCTGTATGTTCTAAGCTCCCTCAAACAGAATGGCAGGGGTTTACTTGGGCCTGTTTAATGCCTTAAAGGCCCTGAAACCTCTCCAATGGGTTACTGTGTTTACTCGCCTTGGACTTCAAATCCTTTTAAAAGGCCTAAGGAGCCTGATTTAGCATTCCTGTCAAAGTCATCCTCTCTAGGCTGGAGGTAGAACCATTCAGAATGTGGGAGAAACACAATGCAGACACAGGAGGAGAAACAAAACTTCTCCCACAGAATTATCTGAGGTCATTATTGAACTATGCATCTTATAACACCTTAGCTGTTATGCCAACCATGTCTGTAAATTAGCTAACATTGATTTTGACTGACTCTGTAATTTGAGTGATTTGATGATGTGTATCTGTGTGGTTATCTCTGTATGTTTGATCTAGATTGTGTGTGTGTGTGTGTGTGTGTGTGTGTGTGTGTGTGTGTGTGTGTGTGTGTGTGTGTGTGTATCTATATTTTTTTGTCATTTATTTGTGCATGTTTATTTCTGTATGTGTGCATATATGTATGTATGCATGCATGTGTATATGTTTTTATTGAACTGACTATAACAATTAAAAAAACTTGCTACAACACACAAATTGTCAATACAGGAACTAGAAAAGATACAGAACCTTTTTCTAAACTATATAACAGTACAATCAAACTAATTGTGTATCTATTAAGTATAAATTAAACATATTTTTTCCATAAACAATACATTTTTGTTTCAGGTTTTAACATAGGGCCAGATTCAATAAAGCCTCCACTATGTGTACACAATATGTATTCAAGAACATTCTTATAACATTTTTTGTGCTTCCTAGTCACTTAAATTACACTAAGTGTACATGTAGTCTACACTTTGTGGTAACCTTTATGAATCCCCGCCAATATTTAAAGCTGCTAGAATATCAGTAGGAAAACTAAAACTAGGAGGAAGAAGGTGCGAGTTATGTCTGTGTCCGTTCAATCAGAACGGTGTACACTTAATGTAGGCGTTATTGAAACTTGGGGATAAAGTTTCACTGTATCCATTTCAATATGTTATAAATGCCACTAAGTCATTTATTTATTTATTTATTTATTTATTTTTTTTTTTTGCATGATTGCATTTTCCACTCTCTTACAAGGATCATTTTCACCCTGAAGCCAAGGCTCTTTGAAAGACCATACTTGAGATGTATCATCTACTCTTATTCCTAAAGGTTCCCATCAGCATTATATATGGTTCCGAAAAAATGTTTATTATAATCCCCTTGAGATAATCTTTGTTGAAACTTTTCACAGTCCCAAATCTCCAAAAGTTATTGAGCAACCCTAACCCTCCTTATATAACTTGCACTGGGTAATACAGAATTGCAGGACAATATGGATATGTCGATCATGCATATGGCATCAGTGCTTTGAAATTCCAGATGTCCCACACTTCCACCCATTAATTTGAATTTTAGAAATGTTTTCATCCACTCCTTACTTGTTTGCAGTTTATTAATAGTCCCATGTGATCATATTTCTCTCTAAATGAGCTCTTCTCTTCCTGTCCCTGTGTGACACACAAACATACATGTCTTTATTGTATTACATCAATTCTGTATATGTGAACCGTTGTGTGAGTGATCTCTTTAAATATTTGCAGTACCTCAAATGATTTCTATTGATGTTCATTTCATTTGGAGTGACTATTTCCCTGGATGATTTGAGCCAAATTTTAATCACCTTCCCTATCCATTTATCATTTTCTTTAGATCCAGTTGATCTTGAAATTTCATTTTTCTCAATAGTGTTGCTTAACCCACTACCCCATTTAAGTTCGCTAAGGTATTTGGCTGTCTGATCCAATAATTAATATTGATATACCAAAATCATCTGGTCATAATGAGATATGTTATGAAAGTTGTGACATTCCAGTGAAGTTTTATCTGCTAATTCTATTGTTTGTGGAATGTTAAATGTCAGTGCATAACTTTGAGTATGAAGAAGTCCATGTCCTAATTTTTTTATTTTTATATGTCTCAACTTTGCAGTTTTTTAAATAATTTTAATGTCCATTGCAAGATGACATCACTCTGTTTTTCCATAAGAATGCAGTCATCCTCAGAGCCTGAACCAAGCCTTTTAAAAACCTTTTGTTTGTATAATATCTAGCCAGACCTTCACTTTTTTTTTGGCCAGTTGTTTGATGACCAACAAGAACAATCCTGAAGAAAACGGCATCCTTGCCTGTTTACACCAGATTTTTCCTTCAGATGTGCTGCTACCATTTATACCAATTTTATATGTGGCTCTATCATACATATGTTTTATCCATCCTATGAATGTTTCACCTGAAGTTCTAATTGTTAGAATTTCTGAGAGAAATTCTGATTTTACTGGGTCAAATATTTTCTGCATATCAGTATGTACTAATGCTACCCTGGCTTTGACTAGTGTCCTGAAACTTGTATAAAAACTTGATAGAGCCCAACAATTATGTATAGTCTACCTTTTTTAAAAAAGGCACACTATCCCAGGAAATCTATTTTTGTAGTAATCTGTGAGCAACTAATATCTTAGATAATATCTTTAAGTCCCCATTCAGAAGGGATAGGGGCCTTACTTTTCCTGGTTTATTTCTCCTTTCTTTGCTTTCGGAAAGAATTACTTTGATATAAGCTATTGATGGTGATAGTTGGTTACCAATTACCATATCCTTATATATGTCTGCCAGTACCACAGGTAGAGTTTCACCACCCCATTTGAGGAACTCTGTAGAGAAACAACCAGGACCACATGTCTTACCATTTTTCATTTGTATTATGACCCATCATGCATTGTCTTGTGAAATCTGTTTTCTTATTTTTCTCTTTCTTGCTCAGTCACGGGTTTCTAATTTTTCTTGGTCAAATCGCATTTCTTCTATTCTCTCCATGTTCTCTATAATGAGAGTAACATTTCCGGAATTTTAAACTAATCTGCTCATCCTGTGACGTGGCCCCACCATCCACTGTTATGATACATGTTTTAAGGTGTCCATTTTTCTTTTTCTTGAATGCATTTGGTGTTGTCTTTAGCAGAAGTCATTACAGCTAAGACACTGAACTTGTTTTTGAATCACACTATTTCCAAATGCTATTGAGTGGCATTAATCTACCTTATTCTTGCTTGACTGTTTTAGTAGTTATATAATTGATGCTGAGGAATACTTAGTTTATCTTCTAAGTTTATTATTAAATTTGTGTTCTCTCTCTCAACTTTTCTTTCTGCCACTATAAGTTGTACTCTTTGCTTCATCTCCATCCCAACATATGCTTCCCTGTTCTTCCCTTCTGCCTATATTATATTCAAATATGAAATTATCTTGGGCAATATTTTGCACATTTCTAATGGTCTCCATTTATATTGGGACAATCTCCACTCTCTTTTTCTAACCTCTATATGATGTAGACCCATAGTCAAAAATAGCCAAAACTAATATTTTTTTATTCTTGACATATCCTTGTGTTATGTAATGAAAGAACATAACCTACTACATTGTAAACAATCTCTCCTAGTAAATGTCTATCCTAAGCATTCTGCATTAGCCTTTTTCCAAATATCTACTAAATTTTCTTCAGAATTACTTTAGTACTACTTTTTATGATCTCATTTGGGAGTTTTTCTTTTTCAAAAAATTGTCTACTGCTGGATCAAGTCTAGTGTTAATATCTTCTCCAATTATTTGTAAATCTGTAATATTTTGTCCAGGTATGAAATAAATTTTGAATGAGACGTGTAGTCTTATTTGGTAGGCAGCTCTGCATTCTTCATATCAGGATAAAGAAGGTGCGTATTATACATATCAGGTTATTTGCTGTTCTTAAGTTCAGTAACAGTCTGCACATAGCAATAATTTTTATACCAGGACATCCCTTTTAGTCTGTGGTCTACCCATAATCCATTTCCTTCCCCTTTTCTAGAAAAGCTAATGATATGAATATGATTCATTCATGTCCAGTCTTTGTAAACCTCTGTAGGACCACAGTAGTATTCATTCTACATGCCTGTATTGAACAAGTCATCTTCTCGACATCTCAGTTTATTTGTTTGTTTGTTTGTTGGGTAATCCAAAGTTACAGCTCTCCTTTTTTCCCATCTTGCCTTTGCCTTCTTGTAAAATCTCTCATTCTGTGTAACTGTTCTGTAATTCAAATCATTTTCTTCTGTCCTTGGTATCTTAGTATTTTCATGTGAGAAAGCTCTTGTGCATTCTGGTTATTTTGGAGGTTATTGCATATAATATTAAACTATATGGGCACTGACCATCCACTGTTTATTTTTATCGATCGTGCCAAGGAGATTTAATGGGTCATAGCGTTTCCCCTCTTGTTTACCTTTGTTTGCTTCACATTCCATTTCTTTGACTGAAACAATGTATTCTAAACCTTTCAGCTTACATCTTTTCCTTGACTCGAATTTAAGAAATTTCCAGGCCTCTACCTTGTTTATGAATTTCAAGACTTCGTATATAATCGTTTCAATGCGACTTTCTTTTGACATGTTCCATTTTGTTTCTCTTTCTATACTGCAGTGGGGAAAATCTTGCATAAACATAAGGTGTCCATTGCGCCATTGTACCACCTCTATGGTTACAGTTTTTAGAAAATTAGCCATTCTTTTTTTTTTATATTATTCTAAAGCCATTAGCACTCACTCGAGAGGTGAGGCATTTGCAGTGCACCTTCCTGCCCTTTCTATTCTTGCTACACATAGAGAATATGATTAGGGTATTCCCATATCTTTATTAAAAATAACACTTACCCAGACATTGAGCTCCTTGTCTGATATGCTTTCAGGAGTGCCTGTAATATGCAAACTGTCTCCTCTATTTTTCAAAATCGTTGACCTTTCCATGGAAAAATTCATTTTGCCCCTAATGATCTGCCATTCTAGCTTTTATCATCAGAATGTTGGCCCACTATTCCATGGACCCTAACATCTCAGTAATTGTTGAAGTTCCATGGAGAGCTTGTCCTGTATTTCATTTGTGGTTATCTGGAATGTCTGTTTTGGAGAATAGATGTTATATGTTTAGATAACTAATTTATTATGTCTGTCAGCTTCTTTATATATATATATATATATATATATATATATATATATATATATATATATATATATATATATATATATATATATTAATATGGGGAGCAGAGAGACATCCAATGTAAATATTACTGTCAATATGTTGACTAGTAATTTTACCAGAATTCCTTTAATTTTTTATACACACTTTATATTCTGTCTTCTCAATGAGTAGAGACAAACATGCTGCTATCTTTTGACTGGTCTAGCAATGACACTTTATTTTTGATGAAATTATTTCAACAAACATTAGCATTAGGGATCTAGGTAGCATTAGCATATGCTTTTTTCCAACTGTATTATTTTCTGTGTGTGAAACAGCAATACTTTCTATAAAGTGGTTTGAAAATTATTCATTATAAGCTTTCCTATACATGATCATTTTGTATGAAATGGGGAAAAAGCAGGATTTGAAGATTTTATTAAACCAATAAATAACAGTACTACATTTTTAAAATTTTACATTCATCACATCATAAAGTGTTACCAACTTTTAGATGTTATTTTTAAAGAGGAGTTTAAGAAATGTTTAAAGTGGAGGGATATCGATTTTTTTAAATCAACCTGGAGGTTGAGGTTAAGTCCAAAATACACTCTATCTACTTGCCCATTTTGAATTGAGGTAGTGAGTGTATTAGTTTGTTAGGATAACAAAAAATGTTGAAAGGGGTCCAGATTTTGAATGTGGTAAAACATGGGGATGATATTTTTCAAAATGTGCTATTAATGAAAACTCGAAATGTATTTTTGGAAATGAAAGTTTAGTGGATGCAGTATGTGAGAACCTAATTGTTCTAAGGGAGGCACAGTCTGAGAAGATTGTTGGGAACAACATAAAAATAATGAGGAAGGACATGTTTGCATGTGGAACTAATTCCAGTACTAGATAATTATTCATGTAGAAGACTCTGTGTAGTAAATAATACAGTATGCTTGGCATGCACTTGGCTTTATGCAGGCAAGATTTACCTCGGACTCAAAAGAATTTATCAGCATCTAAGGACATAGGCATCTTATACATGTCATTTGAGAAATACTTATTTCATGTCTATTTAGCTGCAGTACACTGTTCTTGATTTAAATTACATTATCACTAATAAAAGCTCTTTGAAGTTACATAGAATAAGGTAGCTAATTATTCTATACATTATATGTTGAATGATAAACTTATGTTACACATTGGTTTTGACTATGTACATTTTATTTAAAAGCTTTTTTCTTATACTCCATCCTGACCTTGAACAACCTCAGGCAGCTCTTCTGTGCTTACATACCCAACCATACCTGATTCCCCAAGGCACTGCTTTGAGGACACATACCCAGCCATACCCAGTTCCCCAAGACACTGCTTTATGAGGACCTCAACAGTATCCCCTAGCAAACGAACCTCTCACTCCTTGGAAAATTGACCTCGACAGTACTAATTATTTGGCCTTGGAAGTTGGGATTCTGATAGGGCCAGTGAGCACATAGTCCAGGAGTTGTCATCCTTGCAGATGGTTGTCAATTTCCCTTCTTCTGGATGCAGCTAGTGAAATGCATTCCAGAGGCCACCTCTCCCTGTGTTAAACTTAAGCTGTCCTGAAAGTCTCTGAGATTTTGCCAGAGGTTGCTCAGAAACAGTTTTTTTTTCTCTCGCCCTTCACTAGGTTAATAGAGCAACCCATGTCCATTGCTGACATTTGGTCAACAGTGGTGTAGGTGGACAACCTGCCTCTGCACCATCAGGCTGGCACCAAAGTTGTAATAATGAAATGCTTGTGTGGTGTTTATGATGTCACTAATCATGATACGACAGACCATGTGATGCACGTTATTTATGACAACATTTTGATTGTTTATTAGAGATGGAAAGCAAAACAAGTGTTTAATTAAAAAAGAAAACACTAACTGAAGTCCCATACATGCAGTTTTATCTGCCTCCGGTTTTCTGGATAAGTTCTTAATATATAAGCAGAGTCATTGTTCCTCTGGCAACCTGACTATCGCAAATAGTTTGTAGTTAGAAAGAACTGATGATCAGATTGCCTACAGGGTGGCAGAAGCTGAAATTTTGCCCTGTTATGCTCTAGCTGTAATGAAAATGACTTGCAAGGTAGTTTTGTGATATTCATAAATGCAACATTTCCAACAAAAGAAAAGTTAGGAGTCAGTAATGTTCATTATGCACCAATAGTAATTTGATAGCAACACTAAAACATTGCTACCTTCTTGAAGGTCTATGGTATCTTAAATCAGGAAAAACTCATTATACGTTACCCAGCTTGCTGTCTGAAATTGCTAAACATTTAAATGGACGGACAGAAAAGTATTTGCACCGACTTTGAAATAGCATCGCTTATTTATTCATTCATGTCCTGATACCATGCATTTTTGGATTTAAACTTGTGAAGGATTTGGTACCTGTTCTAGATCTTGCTGGGTATATGAAAGAGACTAATGCTACACAGGATACACTGGCTGTCTCGTGCACAGATATACAGGCACGTACGCAAGGACATGTACATACAAACACAATTTTGCTTTGTGATGTATTAAAATAGTATTACAAACAATATGGATGTAGACATTGTTACAAATATTATATTCCATATTATTGCCGTATGAAACAGCTGATTTTGTATTAGCTAGAAAATTGTTAATGAAAATTGGTCTTCTAAAATGGTGTTTAAAAGGTGGGTTATGGCCCTGTTACTCAGAGAAGCTGGACCCATGAATTTATTCTATTACTATCCATTCGGGAGAGTTTGCTGCAGGAAAGGATATATTCCAGAATAACTTGAAGAGGCCATGACATCACGGAGTATGAAGCCATAAAGTCATAATATTGTTGAAAGGACCTTTGGATCACATGCAGTTCAAAATTGTTACAAGAGACTTCTTTTTGTTTGTGTGACTAACAGATGAAGTGAGATATAGTAGATATGATGTTGATGTAATTTTTTGGAGAGATTAAGTATACGATTTTGGAGTATGGATGGACAATTTCTGTGTTTGTGCTGTGTATGTTAAATGATATTAATTGTGGTATACCTGAATATAGAGATGTTTAAAAAGAAAGAAAGAAAAATATGTTCAGACTAGTTCTTGGAACCGATGGAGAACTACTGAAGGTCTCTCATTCTTTTTACTAACTGTATGCCAAATAAGATAAGGGAATGACATGGCATTAGTTATGAGTACTGTTCTATTATAGAAATAAAGCTCTTAGGTCTCATAATAGGTTCATAGGTTGGTACTAGGCTATCGATCCCAGAGCCTATACAAGCCTAGCCATAACAATTTCCTGGATATTTCTTCCCACAATATTTACTTCCCTGGACCCCGCAGGGCGACTGACGTAATCCCCGGGGTGAATTTCCCATCTCCCATTCAATCCTCAAGGTTCCTTTTGAAGAGGTCCAAGGAGGTGCTCTGCTTGACCATGTATGAGTAGTCTATTCCAGAGTATGGGGAGTCTCTGGGTCAGGAACCTATTCCTCCAGCATGTTTTGTTCACTGTGATAACAAGGTTTAGATTCCCTGGAGCGCGTGGCTCTGAGGGTTTGGAATTTCTTTAACTGGAGCATGTCCAGCAGCTCAGGGTTTGACATGGACTTGTATGTTAAACAGAGATCGCTTTTGAGTAGACGATATGCCACCGAGTATAGCTGGATTTGTTTTAGATGGTCAGCATATGGCATCTGCTTTAGGCCTGTGATTCTTTTAGTGAGGTATTTCTGCGGCCTTTCCAGCTGTTGCAGATGTCTTGTGAGGTACATACCAAACGGGGCATTATACTGTATAATGGGTCTAATGAGGGATGAGTACAGTGGGACAATGACCTCCTTTTTCCTGGATAAAAAGCCCTTAGTGATGAGGTGTGTCATATAGAAGGATTTCCTGACTGTTGTGGCGATGTGGTTATCGAAGGTGAAACCACTGTCCACCTGTGTCCCTAAGTCTCTCATCACACTTTCAGTGTTTAGTATACTGCCTCCTATGTGGCAATTCATGGGTACATGGTTTTTCCCAAAGGGGATAACTATATATTTCTTGGCATTAATCTTGAGCCCATGGTTCAGGTACCAATAATCTGTTTCTGTAAGGCCCTTTTGTAGAATATCCACATAATTTGGGGATTCAGTATTGGCTCCCACTTTGCAGTCATCTGCGAACTTTGTTAGCCAGAGTCCCTTAGTTTTGGCCTGTAATTAAGAGAAGTAGATGCCAAACAAGAGCGGTCCCAGAACTGAACCTTGAGGTACTCCACTTGTCTAGAGTTGGCTACTTTTTACAGTCTGGGTTCGGTCAGTAAACCAGTTGGCAACCCATCGAGTGACGTAGGGATTTATGCCCAGCTTAGTAAGTTTATCTATGACTCCAGAGTGGGGGGATGGTGTCGACACCTTGCCGAGGTCCAGATAGGCTGTTTGGACCACCTTACCCTCGTCCATAGCTCTGGGGACTAATTCAAAGAAGTAATTCAGGTTCAGGAGACAAGATTGGCCCTTCACAAACCCAAACTAACACCCACTTACTCAGTTATTTATTTAATGGCCCCAAGAAGTTCCTGAATTAAATGTTCTTTGATGGCCACAGATAGAAAGATAAAATAAAATAGTGTTACAGTACATAACACATAACCATATGCCTTCTAGACATAAATATTACTTGTATAAAAATAAGCTGTTAAAATGTGCAATGATACTTGGTTGCACCTGTAGCAATACTGAGTTCTACTGTAATCTCTGAAGGTTACAAACATGCAATGTTTGAAAATACTCCTTGGTTTCACACACTCATCATTCTGAAATGCAGACAGCAAGGCAAAGTACAATTCTGTAAGTAAATTTAACATAATGGGATATGTTTGAATAATCACTGCTACAATAGCCTTAGAAATATGGGGTTATAACCTACCTAGGATATATCAGATAGACAACTTCCAAAGCTTAAGGGCACATTCCATGTACCCCAGCAACTGAACACTCGGGTAGAGCTGGAGAAAATCAGCAGTCTGGGTGCCAAGCTTAATGCAGTTCTCCCCAACTGAAAGAGGGGAAGTTAGAGCCCTTAAAGTAGTTGATGCTTGCTGTAAGACAAGCAATGTTCTAAGCCTGCCAAACAAAAATCATACAAAAAATATGGTAATGGGGAGCAGCTATTCCAGCAGTAATGATGTGAAAATCTACAGTTGCGGCAAGCTTCTATACACCATCGACATTATTTTCATTTGATCATGGCCACAGTAGACTTGGCTATATGGTTATATTAGTATAGCTAATAAGGATGAAGGATGAGGGTCCAGGAGCCCCTGGACAATGGTCCTAGCAAATCCTGTTCTACGCCTAGTTTATATTGTTTTGTAAAAGTAATGTATAGATGACCAAGTTGCAGCCTCTAGTCCACTTCTTTGCAAAAAGCCAGTGATGAAACCAATGCCCTAGTAGAATGTGCCCTGATGAACTGACTTTTTAGAGTGTGACTAACAAAAGTAGATAGCAAGAGACAACCATTTGGAAATACTGTATTTAGACACTGGTTGTCCTTTATCCATACCTTCACGTGAAATGAATAACTGATCAGAATTTCTGAAGGTTTCAGTCCTGTTTAGATGTCCAGACAGCTCAGATACTATCTTAAGTATGAAGAATCCTTTTTCCCTTATTTTGAGATGTGGGAAAGAAGTCAGGGAGAAAGTTAAGTTGGATTAAAGTAAATTCAGATACCACTTTAGTCATAAATGAAGAATGAGTTGTCAAAGAAGTACAATATCTGTGGAAAATAAGATATGGTTGACTCACTGTAAGAGCTGACAACTTAGACACTCTTCAAAGCAATCAGCAAATGAGTTTTCTATGTTAAGAACCTCAAGTCAGTCTGATGAGCTCATTAAAATGAAGCTTGAATTAATTTTTCCAAAGCAAAATTAAGATCTCATGGAGGAGCCACCTGCTTTCTAGGTGGATAAGTATACAGAACCCAGTTCGAAAACATCTTGACATGGGAATGGATTGAGTGAAGGGGACCCATGGGCAGACATGTTGAAATAGCTGACACATTAACCTTCAACTCATTACAGCTGTGTGTGCCTCCAGGTGTTTCTGCAGTTACCTCCCACTGTGCCTGTAGGGATCAAATATCACTTGTTCTTATTTGCATTAAAAATTCTAAGAAACATGCTTTATACAAGGTATCAGAATATTTTATCTTGAAGCATATGTGATGGCAAACACAATTGTATTGATATTTGATGTTTGTCAATGAGTATTTGTTAGAACTGTAAGGTGATAACTTCATTTTTTCAAGGCTCAAGCCATACCCACCGGGAGTTACAAGTACAAGCTGAGAAGAACCTTACTGGAGGGAGTGAGTTAAAAGAGGAGTCAGAGGATAATAACACAGGCAAATATTTTAGAGCCAGAGAAATACTTGCTTTAAATCTAAGTATGGCACAAACTATAAACAGTTTCCATTTCCTAATATATGAGTTCTTAGTAGCGGTTTCTTATAGGTTCATAGATTAGTACTTGGCTAACTGCCCTTCTGAGCTTTTTTAAGCCTAACCAATTACTCCATGTGTGACCACATCTTTACCTCTTTTAATACCTCCTGCATGCTCTCTGAAAATAGGTTGCTAAAAGGTAATTACAATCTTGCATCCTGGCAGTTAGTTCAAAGTGTTTCTAGTCTGGGGGTCTATCGAACGAGCACTGGCTTGTTTGAATAAGTGCAATTACTGAGGGTGCTCATGGTAATTTCACTTAGTCATTTCCAAAAGAAGGGATAAACACAACGATCTTTATAAATGCCTTCAGAATCTTTATGATGACCCGGGATATCAGTGGAAAGGAGGGAAAGACATACAAGAAAAGTGCTGTCTAACGAACTGCGAATGCATTTCTTTTCCAGGACTACTTGCAAGGAGAACTGGAGCATAATTTTGACTGTTTGTCATGAATGGATGTAAAGAGATCTAACCTAGAATTTCCCTGCAGCTAGATCAAAATTTGGATGACCTCTTGATCAATTTCCATTTGTGAAGGTCTGTCCTGCTCCTGCTCAGCTTGCCTGCCATAATATTTTTTTATTATTCTTATTTTGATCTGATGGGATGCAAAACTTCTGTAGAGTGAGACTTTGCTGAATTGCTATACCCCAGACTATTGTGGCTAATCTGTAGAGAGAGCAAGATCCAGAACACACCTGTTTATGTACAGCATCTCCTTGGTGTTGTCCATAATCCATTGTACAAGTCTTGGGTACCACAGATGATTGAAACATTTCTTTTATGTTTGTACTTTGGTCTGTCTTTTTTGTTCCAAAGTCCATGAACTTTCAGCCTCACAGACGATCCCCAAGCAAAATTTGAAACATCTGTTACATGTTGGAGTTTGGAGAGAGACTGAGAGACCTGAATCCAGATAAAACTGTTTGTTGCTACCAAACGTCTCCCTATTTACAAATCACAAAAATGGAGTTTGAAATGGCAGAAATGATGTCAGGACTCAACATATTTTAGGTAACATTGAATTTTTCTCATGTAGAGTGAGTCTGTCTAGATGAATCAACAGAATCACTGATGCTGTGAATCCAACTATTCTGAGAAATTCCCTTGTTGCATTCTGAACTGACTGGAAAAAAATCAGGAAAATGACTAGATATAGATTTACTTTTTCCTGTGCAGGAAAAGCATTCTGAACTGGTCTTCACTGTGGATTATAAAGTCCGCTAAAGAATGACCTCTGACCCAATCAGTCCATAGGTATGTCAGCTTGTATGCAGCTAAATGTCAAAGCTAATGTTTATAAAAAACTACATAACAATGCTCATCTCCCTTAAAATCCACTTAATATACCCATTATTCAAAATACTTAATAGCATTTTGCACAAGGTACTATTTCTTCCACAGAGCCCATCTGGGTACTCCATTTGACATGGATTTTACCTATACCCTTTTACCTACATGTGTATAACTCATGCCCTAAAGTCCACTCAATTCCATATTCCACCATACTAGTAATTGTACAAATTAAGTATTTCTGCCCCTTCCCTTACTTAAACTTATCCTTATCCTTGCTGTCTTCATGATTCACTCTGTTCCTTTCCCATGCTATGCATTCCTCTACAAAATAAATTTTTGCCAAGAACAATTAGTGGCAAACCAGGTAGAGCTAGAGTTTGAGGCCTCCCCCACTGTAATGGTATGTTCCATTTAAGCATGGTGCTGTCTGCATGATAGTCTTTGTCTTATAAAACATGACTGACATTAAATTTTTCCTGTGCATTGTATATTATCCCCACTTCTCAGCAACTGCATCAATATTTTACATATTAAATACTGGCAAATGATTACATTGCATAGCCTGATTATTGGAATGCTGTAATGGATTACTGAACAAATGCAATGTTCTCTCTGCTATGTTTATATTGCTTTACTGGTTGAAGCAAATAAATTATCAGCAAAAACGGAAGGTATGGCTATGGATGATGTCACTGTTGACACGTGCACAAAAGTGGGAAAAGGGGCTCAGGATTGTTGGATGAATGGATATAAAAAATAACCAAAGAATCCTGTTTATATATTTCATTTCTTATTTCAAAATGTTTTATAAATGCAGTGCTTCAGTTTGGCAATTAAATGAGTGAGCATATGGTACCAGACAATATGCTCACACTGCACGTAGCCTATGTATTTGTTTGTGTGCGTATCTAGCTAACTAATTTATATATATATATATATATATATATATATATATATATATATATATATATATATATATATTGGGGGTAAGGTGGTTCACACCGCCTATCTTGACTTAGCCAAAGCTTTTGACACCATCCCCCATTCTGCAATTATAGCTAAACTCACTAAACTGTTTATAAATCCCTTTATCACAAGATGGGCTGCCAACTGGCTCACTGACAGAACCCACACTGTAAAAGTTGCACACTCCAAATCTGACTTCAAACCAATGACAAGTGTAGTACCACACGGTTCAGTCCTGGGACCTCTCCTGTTTGATATCTACTCCTCTGAAGTACAGGCTAACACAGAAGGCCTTTGGCTAATGAAGTTTGCAGATGACTGCAAACTAAGAGCTGTAGTTGAGTCCCCAAATGATGTGGACATCCTACAGAAGTGTCTCACTGAGACAGATGCCTGGTGTCAGAGCCATGACCTCAAGCTCAATGCCAAAAAGTGCACTGTCTTCCCCTTTGGTAAAAACACTGTACCCATGAACTACCACATAGGCGGCAGTCTACTTAATGCCGAATAGGTGATGAGAACTTTGGACCCAGGCGGACAGTAGTCTCTCCTTTGATAATCACATCACCGCAGTAGTCAGGAAATCCTTCTGTGTGGCACACCTTATCACAAAAAGGTTCTCATCCAGGAAAAAAGAGGTCACTGTTCCCCGCTACTCAACACTCATTAAACCCATTATAGAGTACAATGCCCCTTTTGGAATGTACCTTACAAGACATCTGCAGCAGCTGGAAAGCCAGAGAAGTACCTCACAAAGAGGATTACTGGCCTGAAATGGATGCCCTACACTAACCGTCTCAAAAAACTCCAGCTTTACTCCGTAGCATATCACCTACTCCGAGGTGATCTCTGCCTAACATATAAAGCTATGTCAAACCCAGAGGTGTTGGACATGCTGCACCTAAAGTAATCCCAATCCCTCTGAGCTACACACTCTAGGAACCTAAACCTTGTCACCACAATAAACAGGACATGCTAGAGGGATAGATTCCTGTCCCAGACACTTCCCATACTCTGAAACAAGCTACCCATCTATGTCAAGCAAAGTTCCTCATTAGCACTCTTCAAGAAAAATATTGAGTGGATGGGAAATAGGAAATACACCCCAGGGATGACTTCTGTGGCTCTGCTCAACAGGTGCACAGGAAAATAACTTTCTTGGGTGGCATAAGTCAGAGAACCTTGTTGGCTAGTCTTACTTAGTCCCTTGGGCTGATAGCTTAGTATCAACCTATGAACCTATATATATATATATATATATATATATATATATATATATATATATATATATATATGGGTTCCATACACTAGATCGAATTTTCACAAATTCGAAATAGTGCATGGAATGCTCACTGCAACAAAAGTGCACTTAATCGAAAGTGCACTTACGCGAAGTTCAGTACAACAGACTGGTGTTTTACTGAACTTCTGTGCAGTACTCACGGACTTTAGGGTTAGGGCACGGGTCATAGTAAGGGGATAGCCCTTAGGGCCATCCCCTTACCATGACCGTGCCCTAACCCTAAGGTCCATGATGACTGCAGCATGGTGAAGGACATAACAATGTCCTCCACTATGGTGCGATAGTCATGAACCTTAGGGTTAGGGCATGGGTTAGGGTAAGGGGATAGCTTTACTAACTATCCCCTTACCCTAACCCGTGCTCTATCCCTAAGGTCCATGACGACTGCAGCGCAGTGAAGGACATAGCAATGTCCTCCACTGTGGTGCGATAGTCATGAACCTTAGGGTTAGGGCATGGGTTAGGGTAAGGGGATAACTTTACTAACTATCCCCTTACCCTAACCGTGCCCTATCCCTAAGGTCCATGACTATCACACCATAGTCAAGGACATAGCTTGTTTTTTTTGTCCTCCACTGTGCTGCGGTGTTTTCGGTGAAGTGCACTTAAGCAAAAGTTCACTTTCGTTAAAGTGACCTTTCGCAGAAGTGAGGCTTCCTATTACAAGTTTGAAATAGTGAACTTTCGTTCTTGTAATAGGAATCCATACATATATATATATATATATATATATATATATATATATATATATATGACATACACACATTTATATATTTATATATATATATATATATATATATATATATCATTTATATATTTATATATATATATATATATATATATATATATATGTATAGCATGCACCATTTATATAGAAACTGTGTTTCTAGCAAAGACAGTAAAGAAAATGCCCCTGTTTGTGTTTATTTTCCTCTAGAGACAAAATAAGATGACAACAGCAACAGGAAGACTTGAAGTCTGACTTTAACATCTCGTATGAAGGGAAGCATACGTCACAACTCTTATTTATTGTTTTCAAATGCTATTTCTTTCAGTTAAAACCTTGTGTTTTAGCTGAACCAGAACCCAAAACCTTCAAGCCCAGAGGCAGATGAACTGCAAAAAAAAAATATATTTATCTTTGCGGCATGAGAAAATGTTATAGCATTAGTAAAAGTTGTAGTTCTTTATTGAAGTATGTTACTCTTAGTTTAACCGTGGAAAATAAAAAATATTGTCATTGAAAATACTTTATTTATTTATTTATTAACTTTAACTGTGTAGTTTGGCTGGTCGCCACACCTTTTTTTTTTTTTTTTTTTTTTTTTTTTAACTCCCAACTGGGCCGGCCGGCAAACAGTTACAAATAAAAATAGTTGCAATTAATACATGAGCACATAGGTTAAAAAAAAAACAGAACTTCTAGGCACAGCAGTACAGTTATTAGTATCAATACAGAAGGACACAGGTTGCACAATATATACTACAGAGTACAATACAGTGAAGTAAAACCAAAAATTCAAAATAGCTGGCTAATTTAGCTCATAGTATTAATCCCCAGTTTGGCTAACAACTTTACAAAAAAAAAAATACTGGTGTTGTACCCTGGTGATTCACACCAATTCCATTCACCACCACCACCACCCATTAAAAAAAAAAAAAAGATATCTACTGCATCAGAATTTAACTTCCTGCATGAAAGTCCTTGCATTGTTTTGTTAGAATTTAAATGCCAGTACAGAAAAGATTGCAGAAACTGCAATTCCCAATTGTGTATCTAACTCCTTATGTCTTGGATGGCTGCCCTGCCCTTGCCATGCTTGTACAGTACAATGATGGTAGGTGGGGTTCGAAAATTCAGATGTATACAGTGTAGGGCATTTAATACTTTAATGCATTTAAATGAAGCATACTGCAGTACAGCACCATGAAACAGATGAGCAGTCATGCCCTTAACTATTGTCTTTAAAGCAAGAGCAAGGGAATTCTTCTAATACAGTCTTTGTTTAGTTTTTGCATTTTTATGTACTTATTTCATTTATTCTGTCTTCCTCAAGTCACCCATTGTATCCAATCCAGTGTCATGGGTAACTGCTTTGGCACTTAATGGATACAAGGCAAGAAGCTAATCACCAGCTGGTTATCCTGTTATAGGACATAGTGTGCCCACATGCAGACACACACACACACAATCCTATTTTGATATCCCACTGCGGGACAAACACTTTCTATTTGGAATTCATAGAAACATCAACAATCATTTTTACTTGGGCCAATGATCACACACACAAATTTTGATGTTTGTCAATGAGTATTTGTTAGAACTGTAAGGTGATAACTTCATTTTTTCAAGGCTCAAGCCATACCCACCGGGAGTTACAAGTACAAGCTGAGAAGAACCTTACTGGAGGGAGTGAGTTAAAAGAGGAGTCAGAGGATAATAACACAGGCAAATATTTTAGAGCCAGAGAAATACTTGCTTTAAATCTAAGTATGGCACAAACTATAAACAGTTTCCATTTCCTAATATATGAGTTCTTAGTAGCGGTTTCTTATAGGTTCATAGATTAGTACTTGGCTAACTGCCCTTCTGAGCTTTTTTAAGCCTAACCAATTACTCCATGTGTGACCACATCTTTACCTCTTTTAATACCTCCTGCATGCTCTCTGAAAATAGGTTGCAAAGGAATACAATCTTGCATCCTGGCAGTTAGTTCAAAGTGTTTCTAGTCTGGGGGTCTATCGAACGAGCACTGGCTTGTTTGAATAAGTGCAATTACTGAGGGTGCTCATGGTAATTCCTTTAGTCATTTCCAAAAAGGGAAAACACAATCTTTATAAATGCCTTCAGAATCTTTATGATGCCGGGATATCAGTGGAAAGGAGGGAAAGACATACAAGAAAAGTGCTGTCTAACGAACTGCGAATGCATTTCTTTTCCAGGACTACTTGCAAGGAGAACTGGAGCATAATTTTGACTGTTTGTCATGAATGGATGTAAAGAGATCTAACCTAGAATTTCCCTGCAGCTAGATCAAAATTTGGATGACCTCTTGATCAATTTCCATTTGTGAAGGTCTGTCCTGCTCCTGCTCAGCTTGCCTGCCATAATATTTTTTTATTATTCTTATTTTGATCTGATGGGATGCAAAACTTCTGTAGAGTGAGACTTTGCTGAATTGCTATACCCCAGACTATTGTGGCTAATCTGTAGAGAGAGCAAGATCCAGAACACACCTGTTTATGTACAGCATCTCCTTGGTGTTGTCCATAATCCATACAAGTCTTGGGTACCACAGATGATTGAAACATTTCTTTTATGTTTGTACTTTGGTCTGTTTTTGTCCAAAGTCCATGAACTTTCAGCCTCACAGATGATCCCCAAGTAAAATTTGAAACATCTGTTACATGTTGGAGTTTGGAGAGAGACTGAGAGACCTGAATCCAGATAAAACTGTTTGTTGCTACCAAACGTCTCCCTATTTACAAATCACAAAAATGGAGTTTGAAATGGCAGAAATGATGTCAGGACTCAACATATTTTAGGTAACATTGAATTTTTCTCATGTAGAGTGAGTCTGTCTAGATGAATCAACAGAATCACTGATGCTGTGAATCCAACTATCTGAGAAATCCTTGTTGCTCAACTGACTGGAAAAAATCAGGAAAATGACTAGATATAGATTTACTTTTTCCTGTGCAGGAAAACATTCTGAACTGGTCTTCACTGTGGATTATAAAGTCCGCTAAAGAATGACCTCTGACCCAATCAGTCCATAGGTATGTCAGCTTGTATGCAGCTAAATGTCAAAGCTAATGTTTAAAAAACTACATAACAATGCTCATCTCCTTAAAATCCACTTAATATACCCATTATTCAAAATACTTAATAGCATTTTGCACAAGGTACTATTTCTTCCACAGAGCCCATCTGGGTACTCCATTTGACATGGATTTTACCTATACCCTTTTACCTACATGTGTATAACTCATGCCCTAAAGTCCACTCAATTCCATATTCCACCATACTAGTAATTGTACAAATTAAGTATTTCTGCCCCTTCCCTTACTTAAACTTATCCTTATCCTTGCTGTCTTCATGATTCACTCTGTTCCTTTCCCATGCTATGCATTCCTCTACAAAATAAATTTTTGCCAAGAATAATTAGTGGCAAACCAGGTAGAGCTAGAGTTTGAGGCCTCCCCCACT
This sequence comes from Protopterus annectens, assembly GCF_019279795.1. NCBI lineage: Eukaryota > Metazoa > Chordata > Ceratodontiformes > Protopteridae > Protopterus > Protopterus annectens. The sequence goes on from NC_056743.1 coordinate 540,677,800, forward strand.
GTAATGGTATGTTCCATTTAAGCATGGTGCTGTCTGCATGATAGTCTTTGTCTTATAAAACATGACTGACATTAAATTTTTCCTGTGCATTGTATATTATCCCCACTTCTCAGCAACTGCATCAATATTTTACATATTAAATACTGGCAAATGATTACATTGCATAGCCTGATTATTGGAATGCTGTAATGGATTACTGAACAAATGCAATGTTCTCTCTATGTTTATATTGCTTTACTGGTTGAAGCAAATAAATTATCAGCAAAACGGAAGGTATGGCTATGGATGATGTCACTGTTGACACGTGCACAAAAGTGGGAAAAGGGGCTCAGGATTGTTGGATGAATGGATATAAAAATAACCAAAGAATCCTGTTTATATATTTCATTTCTTATTTCAAAATGTTTTATAAATGCAGTGCTTCAGTTTGGCAATTAAATGAGTGAGCATATGGTACCAGACAATATGCTCACACTGCACGACCTATGTATTTGTTTTTTGGTACTAGCTACTAATTTATATATATATATATATATATATATTAAAATATATATATATATATATATATATGGGAAGGTGGTTCACACCGCCTATCTTGACTTAGCCAAAGCTTTTGACACCATCCCCCATTCTGAAATTATAGCTAAACTCACTAAACTGTTTATAAATCCCTTTATCACAAGATGGGCTGCCAACTGGCTCACTGACAGAACCCACACTGTAAAAGTTGCACTCCAAATCTGACTTCAAACCAATGACAAGTGTAGTACCACAGGTTCCCGGGACCTCTCCTGTTTGATATCTACTCCTCTGAAGTACAGGCTAACACAGAAGGCCTTTGGCTAATGAAGTTTGCAGATGACTGCAAACTAAGAGCTGTAGTTGAGTCCCCAAATGATGTGGACATCCTACAGAAGTGTCTCACTGAGACAGATGCCTGGTGTCAGAGCCATGACCTCAAGCTCAATGCCAAAAGTGCACTGTCTTCCCCTTTGGTAAAAACACTGTACCCATGAACTACCACATGGCACACTCACAATGCGAATAGGTGATGAGAACTTTGGACCCAGGCGGACAGTAGTCTCTCCTTTGATAATCACATCACGCAGTAGTCAGGAAATCCTTCTGTGTGGCACACTTATCACAAAAGGTTCTCATCCAGGAAAAAAGGTCACTGCCCACTCAACACTCATTAAACCCATTATAGAGTACAATGCCCCTTTTGGAATGTACCTTACAAGACATCTGCAGGACTGGAAAGCAGAGAAGTACCCACAAAGAGGATTACTGGCCTAATGTGCCCACCAACCGCTCAAAACCAGTTTAGGACATATCCCCTCCGAGCATCCCTAATTATATTAAACCCAAGGTGACACCACCTAAAAACCCAATCCCTAGTCAACCTAGACAAACCTTTAGACAATGACCGACTGCGAAGGCATAATCACGTCCAAATCCATATGTGCAAAAATACCACTACAACAAATTCCTATTAGATCCTTGCAGAAACATCAGATGGAAATGGACATAGCCCTGGGTGCCTCTGGCTCTGCTCAACAGGTGCACGAAAATAAACTTTTTGGACATGAGCAAGAACCTTCTAGTCTTAGTTATCCCTTGGCATAGTACTACAACCTATAATCCTATTATATATATATATATATATATATATATATATATATAATATATAGCACATAATATCAATTTTCACAAATTCAAATATATGGAATATTGCAACATAAAATAATCAATTATTATGAATCATAAACAACAGGTGTTTACTAATCTGTAGTACTAGGACTTAGGTAGAACGGCCATAGTATTATAGCCCTAGGGCCACCCTATGCAACACACCACAACCTAATATGATAAGTCGATGAAGGAAACACTCCACTTGTGATTCATAACCTTAGGTTCATGGGTTAGGGTAAGATCTTTTATTTACGACCTAGAACAACTCAGCCAGGAAGAATGCAACTCCATTGTGCATGAGAAAATGTTATAGCATTAGTAAAAGTTGTAGGTTCTTTATTGAAGTATGCTACCTTAGTTTAACCGTGGAAAATAAAAAATATTGTCATTGAAAATACTTTATTTATTTATTTATTAATCTTTTAACTGTGTAGTTTGGCTAAGTCGCCACACCTTTTTTTTTTTTTTTTTTTTTTTTTTTACTCCCAACTGGGCCGGCCGGCAAACAGTTACAAATAAAAATAGTTGCAATTAATACATGAGCACATAGGTTAAAAAAAAAACAGAACTTCTAGGCACAGCAGTACAGTTATTAGTATCAATACAGAAGGACACAGGTTGCACAATATATACTACAGAGTACAATACAGTGAAGTAAAACCAAAAATTCAAAATAGCTGGCTAATTTAGCTCATAGTATTAATCCCCAGTTTGGCTGCTAACAACTTTACAAAAAAAAAATACTGGTGTTGTACCCTGGTGATTCACACCAATTCCATTCACCACCACCACCACCCATTAAAAAAAAAAAAAAGATATCTACTGCATCAGAATTTAACTTCCTGCATGAAAGTCCTTGCATTGTTTTGTTAGAATTTAAATGCCAGTACAGAAAAGATTGCAGGAACTGCAATTCCCAGTTGTGTATCTAACTCCTTATGTCTTGGATGGCTGCCCTGCCCTTGCCATGCTTGTCCAGTATAATGATGGTAGGTGTGGTTCGAAAATTCAGATGTATACAGTGTAGGGCATTTAATACTTTAGTGCATTTAAATGAAGCATACTGCAGTACAGCACCATGAAACAGATGATCAGTCATGCCCTTAACTATTGTCTTTAAAGCAAAGCAGGGGAATTCTTCTAATACAGTCTTTTAGTTTTTGCATTTTTATGTACTTATTTCATTTATTCTGTCTTCCTCAAGTCACCCATTGTATCCAATCCAGTGTCATGGGTAACTGCTTTGGCACTTAATGGATACAAGGCAAGAAGCTAATCACCAGCTGGTTATCCTGTTATAGGACATAGTGTGCCCACATGCAGACACACACACACAATCCTATTATAGGACATAGTGTGCCCACATGCAGACACACACACACACAATCCTATTATAGGACATAGTGTGCCCACATGCAGACACACACACACAATCCTATTATAGGACATAGTGTGCCCACATGCAGACACACACACACACACACAATCCTATTATAGGACATAGTGTGCCCACATGCAGACACACACACACAATCCTATTATAGGACATAGTGTGCCCACATGCAGACACACACACACACACACAATTTAGGGCATTGTCAGTTTTGCATCAGGAAGAAAGATGATCACTTGTCAAAATCCAACGAAAGACACCAGGGGGACATTCGGACACCAAAACAAAGGCCCCCACACAGCCATTTGACAAACTGATGCACCAAGCATTATGTGGAATAAATAAAAGTCACTGTGATAATTTGCCATGTGAGCAGACTTCATTTAGCTAGACTGAGTAACTCCAATATCAGTAACATTCTGAACCACTAAGAATGGACAGTGTGGCAAAATGGTCATCTCAGGTCAACACCTATCCAATAACAGCATCATGATTGAGCACTATAGGCAACCACCAGAAACTCAAAGCGTAGCATGAAGCACCACTCACTCTGTAAATCCAGCTGGAATGAAGGAAGGGGGAAAAGGACCTCTTATTTCACCAAGAAAGCTATAAAGCTAATCAGTACAGCAACAAAGGCAGGGTCCACAGAGTCTACACCTAAACTAAGTACCAAAATAGGCTGAAATTACTCTAACCTCAGACTATATATCTAACTCAGGATCAAGGCCCTAATAAATGTCCAGCTTTAATGATGGATTAAATCCTCCCAGATGGTTGCATCCTGTTTAACCAATCTTAAAATCCTTACCTGATGATGCTTGTTCCTCTATACTTGCAATATATTAAAAAGTGAATTGTCGAAGGTCCTCCGAAGTCCAATATCTTGGCATAAAAATTCAGTAAACTCATCGCCATTACCTGTCTAACCTTAACCTCCTCTTTTCTTAACACACCTGCATTTTTGTCTTTCAGATTGACTAGATTCTCTAATGAAAGACAAAATAATCCTAAAACTGAATTCACTTCCACCGCCTAGAAAGATAAGATTTTAGGTGGTCCCCTCTTTCATGTCTTCCACAAAGGGTACTTGTAAATCATTGCACAGTTGTACAAACATTGACACATCCTTCTCAACTGCTTCTTTCCTTCGTCCACTAGAAGAAAATGATCTAAGTAATGTTCAGGCCTAGTGCCTTGATCTGCCACAGCCAGTGCAAAGCTGTGCTAAATTTTTCAAAGGTGGTATAAGGCACCCCACAGTCATTAGACATGGCCTTGTGAAGATCAACTTCACAAAAAGGGGGATATCCATGAAAGGTCATTCTTGCTCTTAATTAGAGAGTAACAGAAATGATGACTGAATGGCTACCTGTACCATCTGGGGATCAGTGAATCTCCAGTTGCACATACTACTTAAGACAATGAAGCAATGCTGTGCCAGTTATTGCAGTCATTGATTGAGCTGTAGTCTAGAAAACAGAGTTGATGAAAAAGGTGAAATTCAAATTACTTCTTTTTCAAAACGAAGCCCTATGGGAATATTCTAAAGGATTCAGAGGGAAATGACTCATATGGCCCTAAAATCATATATATTTTTTGTCCAACAAATGCTGGGCTACATACCCTTTCTTTGACCGACTTTATATCTTTATATCATTATATCATCTTTATGTCTTTATATCCTCTTTATATCATCTTTATATCTTTATATAATCTTTATATCTTTATATCATCTTTATATCTTTATATTGTACGCCCCACCATTTTGAACTCTCACCACCATTTTCAGATTTAGTCATAAAACCCATTGAAAGACCCTTTAGGACATCACAGGATACTTTTTTTAAAATATGGTATTCCGTCAGGAGCCATGTCAAGACTTCTATAAGGGGAATGCAGAGGCCACCTAACTAGCTGTTCCAAAAGGGCAAGGTTCCAATATCATCACTGACCAAACCCCTGCCTTTACCACCTGCATCCCATAGTCTTCAGGTCTGTTTTTATTTGATGCAGGTGGGCAACCACCTTCCTTATATCAGCACCTCAGTGACCTGTGAGAGACATTACATTGGAAACTGACATGTACAAAGCAGCACACAGGCAAAAAGCACTTGCCTGCATTGAAATCCCAACAAGGCCTACCTTTCCTTCTACCCAGTTACAGCTTTAGCTGCCCACCTGCCCTATCCATCATCATGCTTGCAATCCCACCACAGGAACATATCAACTGACGTTAGCTTATGAAAATGCTAGTACCACAATCAGGTATTACCCCTCCACAGATACTGGGCATCTTTTTGTTAAAAAAAAAAAAAAAAGATGGTGGCCTCTCCAAAATAACCTCCATATAATAAAGAAATCCCACCACCCAGTTCTCCCAGGTCTTGACCCAAACTTTCTGATCTCTACCCAAAGCTGTCTATATGGCTTGTAAATCCCTTTAGCTTGTTGCTTTAGCCTACACAATCCTCTGCACCCTGTTGACATCAATAGACAAAAACTTCAACATGCACTCCCCTCCAAATCTGTTCTTTCACAACCACCACAATATGCAGTGTGATAAATTCACCCATATCTCCTGACAAAGAAACGCTGCATCCCTTGCAAGCTCACCTCTTCTTGTCCATGTACCTCCAGATCCCAGGAAGGGTACACAACAGAAGAGTAAAATCCCATTCCCTAACTGACCTGGTGTCCAGCTGGTCAGTCTAGAAGTCGACATCCCATGAACCCCCATGGGCCCCCAGCATTCCCTTGATTAGAAGCCTGCAACAAATCCTGCAACCTAACCTTATCCTGCAAGCCGATCTCCTGCACAAAATCTGACAAGTGGTCATCTGGCAACTGACTATGCCGTGTTACCTCCCAATGATCAGTAATGGAATTGCTACCTGGCACTGACTGCGACTCCCTTGACATCAGGGCATTGGTTTTATTCACATCTTTCTTCCCTGTTGTTGTTCCACCTACCTTTCTGAGGTACTATTAAAATGAACTATTTAGCATTTTGCTATTGACTGGAAGGCAGTAGATAGAGCTCCTCCACCTGGGACACAACCTTCTGCCGACATTGTTTTAATTCAGTTAATATCATGCTAGAAAAAAGAACCATAAATTTATATAGTATTTGGTAATTACATAGGTGGGGTGATCTGAAGACCCTTTTCAGTCATCACCTGAACATAAAGAAGTAATAGAAAGCATGCATATCCTTGGACACATGACATTAGGACATCAGATACTGGTACAGATCTGTTAGTACAGAGAATACACTGTTTCTAAATGTGTAATTTTCAGTTAGATGCAACCCATTCGCAGTTTATACAGAAAATAGATTCTGAGATTTAAATTTGCAGATATGTCATGTTGTAGGTAGTTTATGCTGTAAAGGTGAAGTAAACATTTGTATCTAAAGCATTTACAGGAAGCTTGTTTATTCAAGTATTCAGAGAAATTCCTATAGAACACCATGAGTCATTCCAGTCCCCTTAATTCAATTGAGAGTCTGTTACATAAAGGATGCAGTCAGGAAAAAAACACATTCTCCAGTTGCTGTTTTATAAGGTAGTCTAATTACCATGATAGCTCCTGGATACTACTTAGCGTGTAAACTTTCTCTTCAAAGGGATGTTTCTTTCTCAAACGGATTAAATAGCCAGTGTTATAATGGCTCCTTGGAGATAAATTGCCATTTAAGTGACTGGATGCCATTTTAGCCCCTGAAGCAGGCCATGAGATACATTGTTTGCAGGTAGTACCAATCTGCAGACTTAATTCACTGTGATCTGTAGTTAAAGGGTATTTTGAGCTGAATGTAAGTTCAGAAGCGATAGCCTCTATTCAGTTTTGGAAATGGGACTTGTTTGGCTGTGGACATGCAGGCTGTAGGGGAGAGTAGGTTTATGATTTTGACAGAGTTTGAGCTGAGTATGCATGTCATTGTGATTCAGTCTACATGAATTGAGGATGTTCAAGAAGGATTAAGGTGTACACAGAGTATTCTATTCAGAAATGAGTGGAGTGTTTTTGTTGTCTGTGATGTTAATAAGAGGTAGTTATGGGAGTTTTTGAGAGAATGAGAAAAATATAAGTTTTTATTTTTATTGTTAATTAGATCGTGATCTGATTCTTCTAAGTTGCATAATTTGGAAAATGACTGTTGTAACTTGTTTTGGAGAACAGAGTGGCATTTATTCGCTTTTAAGTGTAGGATATCATCTGTGCAGCGTTCGATATCCTGGGAGGGTAGGTAATCTGTGAGGTTATTGATAAATAAAGAAAATACAGAAATACCACTACTGAATCTTGGGGCACTCCTATGTATAGGATGCCATATTATAAGTGGTTATTAGTGGATCTGCGATGTTGTATTTTGAGTATCTTTGGAACTATTTGATACAGTTGTGGCCAAAATTAAATTAGTGCATCTTCAGATTGCACTTGAAATTGGTCTTGTCTTCCAATAAATAGATACCAAAGAGAAGCGGATCCAGCACAGAGCCCCTGGTGGACTCCATTGCTTTCTTTTTGTGGAGGTGGGCTTAACAGTCCTAACTTCCTGCATCCTATTTGTGAATCAGCTGACTATTCAGAGAGTTGCATAGGGGTTTATGTCCAATTCCGTGAGTTTGTTTATGACGTCCAAGTTGGGTTTTGTATCAAATGCCTTAGCTAAATCAAAGTAGGCAATATGTGCCATTTTAACTTCATCTATTGCCTTGATGACCTTCTCAAAGAAGTTCTCCAGGTTCATAATGCATGACCTGCTTTGACAAAATCAGACTGGGTTGAGTTCAGTATCTGAAGGTTCCTATGTCATTGTTAATCCTTTCCATGATAATTGCTTCCATGGTTTTGCATAAGAAACTAGTCAGACGAATGGGTCTCTAGTTCTGGGATCCATTGATGGTCCACCCTTATGTAAAGAGATGATCATTACAGCCTACTATTTGAGTGGCATGAGGTCACAAAACTTGGTTGAATAGTGACACCAGTGGCCCTGACGGGTCATAATTCAGGTTATTTAGGAGGCATCCTGGAAATATTATCAGGTCCAATCAAAGCTGTATTTTTGACCTTAAAATATGCATTTAGCAATAGTTGGAGAGATTGTTTGAAGCTATTTCCTGGGGGATTAGCTGGAGGTGAGATGGGAGTAAAGTTTTAGCTGAATTTTTCAGGCAGAAGATTTGCTATATCTTCCAGTTCCATGAATGTGACTCCATTTACCAACAGTTTGGCGTTTGAGGTTTCAGACGTAGCTAAAGGCCTTATGGGTGTCCTTGGCCTCAGATGCTGTCTTTACCTCCAAATTTCCTTTGTTGGAATTAATTAGTCCTCATGATGATGAGGGAGTTTTTATCTTTATGTTACACTTCCTTATTTTAGCTGTGACTGTTTTTTTATTGTTGCTCAATCTGATTAATTTTTTTATTTTCACCAGGGTGGTTTGTTTTTTGAGTTAGTTTTGGACTGGCTTCTGGTAGACACAGCAGCTTCTGTGCAGTCTCTGATGTAGTTGTATAGAGCTTTTGTGACTAGTTCGGTTTAGGCTGCTGTGTTACCTGGGTTTGCAGGGGCTTAAAATTTTGACAGGTTATCACTTAAAAAAAAAGGCAGTTTGCCTTAGTGTAGTTTCTAACTAGATGATTTGCTGGGATTACAGAACTGATTCTTATTTCAAGGAGACTGCTTTGTGGTCTGACTTGGGTAAAGAGGACATGACACTGGAGTGGAGTGCAGCATTTTATTCTATTTGTGTGTACCAGCCCCAATATATTTATACCTCTAGTAGGCATATGTGCTATGTGGTCCTGGTGTTTGTGCTTACAAAGTTTAGAAGTCTCTGCTCTGCAAATTTGTGGTCAGTGATATTCTATTTCCAGTTTATAGGGGAATCATTAAAGCCCCCCCATGAGTATGGTATGTGGTAGTTTGTCTCAATGGTGAGGGTCCCAAATAGGTCTTAATATGAGCTATTGGTTTCATGAGACAAGGGTAACATATAGCTTGCTAGGACATGGGTATATTGAGGCAATATAATAATTGTCTAGTCAAAGTAAACTTTATTGTCATCCAGATCAACATAGAGGAAATTTTGATACTTAGGCTTGTACCATAAGAATGACAGTTTACAGAAGGAAGATAGATTAAATTAATAATAATTTGAATACTAAAAATAAAAATAAGATACTAAAAATAAAGAATTGAAAGATTTTTATAGCGGAAACATAAACAAATACAACAAAAACAGGAAAAAAATCTCAGAAGTATAAGGATATATAAAAAACAGTACTATAAATAAACAGAGGCACACATGTAAAAACATATCCACCTCCAATATATGCTATAAAGCTACAGTTTAAAGTATTCATAGTGCAGATAGAGACATACAAAGTGATGTATACAGAGAATTATGTAAATAACAATGACATATTGTACATAAATAAGGTTTTATCCATTTAGCGGGTTAGGCTATGGGTTTGTTATTCATCAGTCTGATAGTGTGTGGGAAGAAACTGTTTTGGAATCCAGAAGTCCTGCATCTAATTCTTCTGTAGTGCTTCCTTGTTGGCAGGAGTTTGAACAGTCCATGAGCCAGATGATGTATATTCCTCAATAGCTTTGGACTCTGTCATAGCATCTGTTTGAATATATGCCTTGTAGGGATTGCGGGTTCAAGCCAATGATTTTTGTGGCCTGTTTCATGATCTTATCCGGTGCATTCTGATCAGCTTGAGAGATATTTCCATACAAGACAACAATGTTTTTTGTCAGTACGCTCTCAATCTTGGCTCTATAGAAGGCAAGTAGGGCCTGTGGGGTGAGGCTAGCTCTACAAAGTCTCCTAAGGAAGTGGAGATGTTGTTGGGCTCCCTTTATAAGGTATGAAGTGTTTGTGGCCCAACAAAGGTGTTGCAAGATATGTACACCTAAAAATATGGTGGTGTTTACTCTCTCCACTGTGGCACCATTATGAAGATAGGGGTGTGTGGCTTAATCTCCTTCCTAAAATCAATGATGCTTTCCCTGGTTTTCCCAACATTTAGAGCTAAGTTGTTGTCAGTGCACCAATGAAAGAGTTGGTTCACCTCCTCCCTCTAGGCCCCCTTGTCTTCTTTCTTGATAAGGCCAATTACTGTGGTGTCATCTGCAAATTTGATGATTATATGTGACTAATGTGTAGCTTTGCAGTCATGTGTTAGAACTGTGAAAAAACGTGGACTGAGTACACAACCTTGTGGAACCCCGGTGTTTAGGGTGATGCTGTTTGAGTGATGTTTTCCTGCTCAAACTGTTTGTGCCTTTCAATGAGGAAGTCAAGGATCCAGTTGCATATTTTGTTTTCTATGCCTGGATTACTCAACTTAGACAACTGTTGTTGCGGAATTACCGTAATGAAGGCAGAGCTGACATCTATTAATAGCATGCGTACATAACAGTCCTTATTTTCCAGGTGATGCAATGTGTGATGAAGTGTTAAGGCTATGGCATCCACAGTAGAACGATTTGGCATATATGTGAATTGTAAAGGATCAAATATACAGGATGTTATGTGATCCTTGACCATTTTTTTGAAACCCTTCACCACTAGTGAGGTAAGTGCAAATGGCCGGTAATCATTTAATGATGCTGGACATGGTTCCTTGGGCAGATAGATGATGGTGGTCTTGAAGCATCTGTGCACTTTTCCTTGGCTGAGAGATGCATTGAAATGTTCAATGTCAACCATTTAATCCTCAAAGAAATAAATACAGTATGTTAGAAATGTATGTACACAATGTCTCTGGAGGCAAAACTCTCACTTACAAACACTCAATAATAATAATCTGGTTGTTGGAAGCACAAGCTGTGCCTCAGCATTTACCTACTTATGCTGTGGTGCTTAAACGCAATCTTCACAAACTTCAAAGACCTCCCATAAATTCAGTATGCAAAAAGTTAACCTCAGCAAACCCGAAACAACACCTAACACTGCAGATACAATTACACCCAGTGAAGCCTAAACTACCCAGGACAGTAGTTATAGGGGAATCCATTGTACAACCTACTGATATCCTACACACCAGGCTGAACAAGGAGAAAAAAAATGGTGAGTTGCCTATCACTGGCCAGAGTTTACCAAGTTGCACATGCAGTCAAGTCATTGCATCACAGGCACCAGTATTATTCAGTCGTAGTCCATGCAGGTGCAAATGACCTGAGATGTAGCTCCCTAGACCATATGAATAGAGACAAAATGGAGGTCCTTTGTCCCCCAGGCTGGTATGTGCCTAGCATTTAGTAGCATTCTACCTTCACCACAGATGATAGCGCAATACGAACAGAAGATTGACTTTAATAATTGTCTTAGTTTTTGGTGTCATTATAGGGAGATACAATATTTGTCAGAGGTAGGAGTACATGGATAAAATACATTGCCCCACCAAAGATGACCCGTGTCTGTCTTGAATATTTGCTAACACATTGTCCTCCCCTATAGAGCCTTTTTTAGGGAATATCAAATTGACAAACCTTCCAACATAGCATAATCTGTCCAAGGAAATCGAAAGGCTTGACTGCACAGTGGCAAGCATCTAAGCAAGAAGCTCGGTTCCGTCCAAGCTCTCCTCATCTGGGAGAATGCAGACATCTGTGTAGTTACTGAGACATGGTTTTAACACCATAGATAATAGCATGGTAGTGCAAAGCTTCAGTACCTTCCACACATTTAGACCATCCACTGTAAAGACATTGCTTAAAGACGGAGTTGTCTCAGTCTACTTCAGTAACAAGTGTACCAGAAGGTTGGTAAAACAAGATGCCACAATGGATTTTCTCCACTGTCAGTTTACCAGGGTGACTAGACTAGGTTATATGATATTAATTGGAGGGATGGGACTCCTCTGTGAGCAAACTAGCTTCTCTGTGCTACTCAGTGTGTACAGCAGTTGCTTCACACTCAGTTACTGGTACAGCTTTGGAGGTGGTTTTATGTAGAAAATGTGTTTTTTAGGTGGCTGAATCTATAGAGGGCAATACTAATCACCACTGCACGATGGTCAGTGCCATGTAAATGCCACATATATATATATATATATATATATATATATATATATATATATATATATATATATATATATATATATATACAGGCACTTAAAACAAAGGAAACTGGCTTCCAAGTTCACTGGCTGATAATACAATTACACTTTCAGATTCCTTATGTGTTTCTCCTCTCAGATAGGCCAGGTAACTACTTAGTTCTGTTAGATGGACTATCCAAATCCGCTTAATGTAAAACCACAACAAAAAATGCTTGACAGTATAGGTTACCACAAAACAATTTAAACACACTACTTAGACAAGGCATTTTCAAGTATTGGGGAACTTACAAAATGATTTAATGTGCAGAATCAACAAATAAGCAAAACCAAAGCAGTAACACTCTAAAACAGTTAATTGAAGTGCAAAATGATCTGAAAAAAATCTATTATCTGGCAGGCATGGAGGAAAGATAATTTAGGACCATTCTGAGTGTGGCAAGGGCACCAAGCACACTGGAGCTCCGGGAAAATGAGCAGGAAACAATTTGTAGTAAAGAAGATTTACAATAGAGAAATACTGGTTAGCTGGGTGGGCACTCAGTATCAATGGAAATCAATGGGTAAAAAGGTACTTAAATAGTTTACATAGCATACAATAGCATTGAAATAGGTCAGGGGGGACTTTGGAGGCCAGATTACCTTAAGGGGCAAAGGCATTTTAAATCCCTAACAGGAAAAGTGTGGGACAGTTGGAAAAAACTTTAAGCTGCAAGAAGCAAGCTACCTAGAGAGGGTTCTAATCAAATAACTGTATTAGAGCTCTAACTAGAGAGGGTTCTAATCAAATAACTGTATTAGAGCTCTAACTAGAGAGGGTTCTAATCAAATAACTGTATTAGAGCTCTAACTAGAGAGGGTTCTAATCAAATAACTGTATTAGAGCTCTAACTAGAGAGGGTTCTAATCAAATAACTGTATTAGAGCTCTAACTAGAGGGTTCTAATCAAATAACTGTATTGGAGCTCTAACTAGAGAGGGTTCTAATCAAATAACTGTATTAGAGCTCTAACTAGAGAGGGTTCTAATCAAATAACTGTATTAGAGCTCTAACTAGAGAGGGTTCTAATCAAATAACTGTATTAGAGCTCTAACTAGAGAGGGTTCTAATCAAATAACTGTATTAGAGCTCTAACTAGAGAGGGTTCTATAATCAAATAACTGTATTAGAGCTCTAACTAGAGAGGGATCTAATCAAATAAATGTATTAGAGCTCTGACTAGAGAGGGATCTAATCAAATAACTGTATTCGAGCTCTAACTAGAGAGGGATCTAATCAAATAACTGTATTAGAGCTCTAACTAGAGAGGGATCTAATCAAATAACTGTATTAGAGCTCACTTCCTGTGCTCTGTGCCACAAGTCAATGATGCGGTAGTTTAAAATTTTAGAAGCTTTAGCTTACTGTCTCATTGGGGGGGGCGGGTTGGAACAGACACAAAGAAGAGTGTAACAGAAAGGCACTCAAGTCCAGCCTTAAGCAAGTAAATGATAAGCAAAATATATGGATGTAGAAGCAAAACTGGAATACAAAGCTTTGTAAACGTTCGGAAGCACCGATCCTGGTATAGAATATATAATCCTCCTTTTTGTTTTTTTATATCAAGGTTTTTGGATTTCTAATACCATGACTGGAATAGACCTGATTCCTAAGTCAAAGTATGATTAGGATTGTTTTGGTCTTTGAAGTTAGCCAGTAGTGCTCTTTGCAGCACCCACGTTGTGCCCATAAATTACTCCTACAATTTATGTGGAGTTACATGCATTGGTAACATATCAAAATACAACTGTAAATTGTTTTTTATGAGACCCATTGCTCCTGCTACTACTGGAAATATCAGGGTATCCTTCTTCAACATTGCCCTTGTTTATGCCTGCAAATCCTGTTATTTTATGACTCTGTTTCTAATCAGTGGGTGTCACAGTTTTAACGAGCAGTGTTACTTTTGCCTTCTTTTCCTGGACTACTGTATCTGGTTTTCTATTTAAACTGCTCGTAATGGGTGATCCCATGTGATATAAACTTGTTGTTGTTGATCATGTTGTACAATGCTTTGTGGCTTGTTGCCAATGCTTCTCAGATACTTCAATAGTATAATGTTTGCACAATCCCCAGTCTTGCCACATTACTATGCCTTTCAGTATGCAGGCCTTCTGCCATCAGTGTATCATGCCCAGCAACAAGCTATGACACTGTCTCCAATCCCGTTTTACAAATCCTGCATTATGTAGTCCACTATTGGTTTAAATTCATTTCTTCTTGACCATTCCTGGTTTAAATCCTGATCAACATCAGATTGCTCCAGGAATTTTCTGTATTTGCAACTACATTTATGCATTGTTCACATTGATTACCTTGTCATCTGATTGTTCACATTATATTCTGTCTTTTGTTTTTTGACATATTCAGTTGCTGCCTCATTTTTATCTACTTCTGGTTTGATATCTATTCTTTCTTAACACAGATATGCTTCTACTAAACTAAGCAGGGGAAGTCATCTTAGACTTGTTCTTCTTATGTTTTTAAACATATTCTATGTTGGACCATGTGAGGTCAACAAGTATGTATGCAGTCCTACAAATGTAACTCTATACATGCAAACAGTTTTGAGGAGGCCTGTACTGCCTTCAGAATGGGAATAAATAATCAATTTATACACTGATTTTATACATTATTTGATAAGCATGAAGCATTTTTCTTGTTTACCTGTACAACTGATCCAATACCTTTAGGGGCAAATGAATCACCCCAAAACTGTAAGTTAAACAAGAAGAGAAAACTGGTTTATAGCTTGGACTTTGTTCCTAGATGTCAGAGCTGTTTTCAGTATTAATTTTAGTCCTCTAAAATATTCCTTATTAAGTTTTCTTTGCATTTGTTTGTGTTTTATTTTTGATCCTTCATCATTTCCCAAATATTTATATACTCCCTCTTGCTCAAGTTTTTATATCATGTGTCTGTCCAAGACTGATGTCTTAGTGCTGTAGCTTTCCTGCTTTAAAGGTTGCTTTTGCACATTTATCAAGACAAAATGACATTTTTATATCATCTGAGAAAGTTTTGACTATTTGCAGTAGTACTTTCAGTTCCTCATCTGATGATCTATACAGTTTTAAATCATCCACAAAAGAAGATGAGAAGTCTTTACATTTTATAATTTTCTGGGAGCCAAATAGTAGCCATGACCTAATCAGTTAAGTAGACAACTTAATGGGTTAATGGCAAGACAAAAGATCAGCAGTGACAGAGTCATCCTGGAATACCCACATTTGAATTTTTATTGCTGAGATAATAATTTGTCCTTTATCATGCTTCAGGCTCAAAGGGGTTTGCCACTGTTTCATGGTCGCTGTGATGTAGTCAATCAGTGTAGGATGTATCTTTATACATTAGTAAGCACTGTTATCTATGAATGTGGGATGCTATCAAATGCTTTTTTGTAGTCTATCCATGCCATATTTTGATTCTTAATTTTTTTTTTTTTTTTTTACAGTTCTCCATTATGATTTTATTTAACAACGAATGATTCCTTGTTCCATATGATTTTCTTTTAACTAGCCTTTGTTCTATTGCCTTGATTCAGTTTTCTACTAAATGACTATAAACTCTGTTAGCATCAATTCCAGTGTATAGTTTATACATCATGGGAAGGAAAATTATTGGTCTATTTTTTTTAGGATATATTGCAGGTTAACTCTTAAGGAGGTGTATCATATTTCCCATTATACAACGACCCTCCATTAATATTCCAAAACGTGCACGCTGATTGGTCAGCGTGCACATTGTAAATCAGAATTATAGTAATGGAAAAAGGTCCGGTCGCCTGGACTTTTTCCATTAGTATAACTCTTTTTTTTTTACAGCAATGGAGAACGGAAGATCTCCATTGCTTTTTATAACCTGTCTCGTTATGTTAAACGAGTTTAACATAGTGAGACACTTTAAAAAGCAACGGAGATCTTGCTTTCTCCGTTGCTTTCGCTATGTTAAATGGGTTTAATACAACTTTAAAAAGCAACAGAGATTCTCTGTTGCTTTTTTCAAAACTGTCTCGCTATGTTAAACTCATTTAACATAGCGAGGCAGGTTGTAAAAAGCAACGGAGATCTTGCTTTCTCCATTGCTTTTGCCCACATATTTTGTCCATATTTCTTCAGATGTCTCCTGCTCCTCCTGTTTCTCCTTACTTGGGGGACTAATCGTTCCATCATGCGGTGCTATAACCTATGTTAGACTTTCTACACCAAATACTCAAATTCACAGGTATGCCATAACTTCAGCTTCTATTTTTTTTCTTCTACTTTACTAATCTTCTGTTCTGTGTTCCCCCTTTGTGATATTTTTTTATTGTGAAATTTTCCATAGTTTGGTACCTTTACCTACATTTATCTTGCAATATCTTTGGAGATGCTTTTTTGTGTTAATTTGTCTTTTTCATTTGCATAAATATTGGACCATATCAGAGCTCTCCTTCCCATGTCCGTATTTCTTTTCTATACTTTTCAAAAATGTCTAGATTTTGTTCTTTATATACTTGGATTATTGTAATTCTACTGCAGTGTAAGGCACAGGACTGTTTAGAAGTTTACCAGTAACACCGTTTATGGAAAAAGTGCAGCAATAAAGGACTAAATGAGGCTCACATTTGATAGTAGTTCACGGTTCTGTCACAACTGCGAATGGAACTAAAAGACTAAAGCCCCAGGCATGGTTCAAAATGTAAACAGCGAACTTTTACAAGTAATTCTACTTGTGGATATAAAACTGCAGTGTAATGTATAAATTATGCTAAAATCTTGCAGTAATTCAGTCTTTCTGCAACTGCAAATAAAGCTACAAGACTAAGATTCCAGAAAAAACAAAAACAAAAAAATGCAAACAGATAACTTTTTTGCCTAAAACATGGGAAGAAATTAAAAAGTACAGAAAGCATCACTACACAGGTCCTTCAAGTGTAACTTAAAATATTTTTGCAAAATTGAAAGCAAAATATTTTTTCTTCCCTTTTTGTTGAAAAAAAATCATCTCACAGTTCAGTATTTCTACACGTCATGTCTTGTTTAAAAGGAATGAGTTTGTCTCTGTGTATGTTTTTTTTTCTTTCAAAATATTCATGCAATCCCAAGCATGATGATGTCATACCCTAGTGTTGCAAATGCTGACTCCTCCCACTTCAGCTGGAAAGGAAACCATTGAATCTGGCAACATGGCATTGCAGGAATCCCTGACTGCCAAAAGTCTCAAACACTTGCATAGTCCAACGGCCAACATACATACCAGTGCAACTGGCCAGATGCATCTCAGCCCACTAACATACACCCTGATCCCAATCTAATGATTAAAACCCCCTTTAAATGTCACTTGGTGGTTTAGAAATTTACCACCTCGTCCATAGGCAGTGTCCATGGAAAGTAGCTCCAGCTCCTCTTAGGACTTCAGCCTGAACAGCAAAAGAACAAAGGGAATAAAGATGGAAGCATGAAGAGGAGAGAAATAGCCACACGGAGCAGCATCACTGGTGCTCAGCAAAACAATACCCCCACCCACAATCTCAATAAATGAGACACTGGTAGAACAGTTGATATAGGCTGCAACAGAAATGAAATAGACTGCAGAAATAGTTCCACAGGAAAACTCTCTGTGCCAGAGTGACTAAGAGAATAAAAGAACTGTGAGTGATGACTTCACTTAGCATTTGATAGTGATGAGCCAGAGGAAATCAAAAAGCAAACAAACCCACAGAGAAAGGCATAGAGGGCAATCAGAAGTTGGCAAGGACAGCCATCCTGCAGACGTGAAAAGTAGCTATGCATAAAATTGTGCCTATGGCTGCTGTACCAAGCTACTGCATACATGGTTAGAAAGGTCTGCTTCCCCCGGCAAGGAAGCTATGCACACATATATACATACATATATATGTATGTATATATATATATATATATATATATATATATATATATATGTGTGTATATATATATATATATATATATATATATATTTTTATATATATATATATATATGTGTCTGTATATATATATATATATATATGTGTCTGTATATATATCTATATATATATATATATATATATATATATATATATATATATATACACACACACACACACACACACACACACACACACACACATATATATATATATATATATATATATATATATATATATATATATATATGTATATATACACACACATATATATATATATATATATATATATAAAATCAAGATATTTACATTTAACCAGATTTTACAACTATGTACTTGCATAACTTAAATATTTTCTGTTTTTTGTTTATAGATCACAACCACCAGCAGTCCAAGCACTACCCCAGCATTTACTCACATGACTGAGAACTCTTGCTTCTCTATTATTTATGTATTGTCTTTGTTGACCATAACAAATTGACTGGACTGTGCTAAATCCCTTTTCCTCAGAGGCTTAGAGAGAAAAGCTCCAGAGGCATATATTAACAAAAATCTTTAGATTACACACAAAATGCAATGATACTCGTATAAGTACTACATGCATACATTATCAAAAATACTTGGTTGCAAACAAATAGAATGCAACAATATTCATGGGTACGTACATAAACAGTAACAGACAGACCCACATAACTTGTAAAAGATGGTCTTTCATATTTAGGCAAAATAATAGCCTATTTGGTGCATAAAAAGTGAGAACAAGTTAGTTTAGGATAGTTTGTGATCAGACGTATATAGTTAGGAGATGCTGAGTTATAAAAGTAAAAAAAAAAAATTAGTTTGGGATAAGAAACTGTTCACAAGATGAAGATATTACCAGAGTAGTCTGTAGTTAGAGGGTGATATGGGATTGAGAAGAGAAGTGGTGGAGATCTGAAACTAGTTTACAGTAGTACAAAAGAGGAAAGTGTGGGGGTGAGAGAAGTGAAAAAAGGACTGATGAAAGGAAGAGACTGAAATAACATAAGGGGAAGTGAATTGTGTTGGAAAAGGAGAGAAATTAAGTGGAGTTGGGTGTGAGTCAATGAAGAAAAACAGTTTTGTTAGGAGAACATGGGGGTGCAAAGGGAGGTTTGTAACAGAAAAGATAGAGGGTAAAGTTTGGGGATAAGATAAGGTTTAGGAAGAGAAGAACAGATTTAGTGTTTTTCCAGGATGAAAGTAGGAGCATAGCAAGGAATTATTTAGGTGTTGGTTTAGTGTCTACTTAAAACTGTTATTTTAGCTTGTTTATAGGTGAAGACTGAGTTCCACAGGTTTTGCTACATAGTTTGAGTAAAAAGAGTCTCCTGTAGAATTGTTAGATGTGTTGGTTGAGTGGAGAGTAGAGCTGGAGGTAACTGTTTACAGTAGGGAATATCTCTGGTTTGTGTACAAGGTGGTACATGAAGGCCATGGCCTTCTAGTCCTAGTCACTGAGAAAAGGTTTAGCAAAGTAGAGAAGACAGTTCCTTTTTTAAATGACTACAGAATTGTGTTGTGTATTTTCGGTTGTCATTTACAGTGACACTACAAAATTTTGTTTGAGTGACCATTTCTATAGTGGTATTGTTTCTGTGTCATGTTAGATAGGTAGCTATGGAACCATGATAGTGCAGATGGGAAAGGCCTGTAGAAGAGAGTTCATAGACAAGTTTTTGGTGTGATACTTTGTTAGAAACATTTTACATTTCTAGAACGAGAAGGGAGACTAGGTTACCTGTATTTCATTTGAGGTTTGTGCTATTAGTAAAGCTAATCAGAGCTGTAGAGGTGCTTTGATCGGGTCTAAAGCCATGTTCGGTAGCAGACAGCATGTTCTGTTTACTTAGCTGAGACAACCATTGGGAATGAAGGCATTTTACTAATATTGTAGAGAGATGTGAGAGAATGGTGATGGGGTACTAGTCTGAGTTATCGATATGAGGTACCTTTCGAAATGGGAATACGTGCGATTTCTTCCAGATAGAGTGGACACAGTTTTGAATATTGGTATTTTGATAGGATATGCAAGAGGATTTTTCAGTAGACGAAATAAAGGCTGGTTGAAAAGAGAAGGAGAATAGCTGGTTATCTGGTATGGAACGCATAGTTAAATTGTGGGAGGGGTATCTTTGATTAAAGGGGGGGCTGACTAAGTAAAATGTAGGCACTGAGGTAGATGTGGGCTGACTAAGTAAAATGTAGGCATTGAGGTCGGTGTGAAGTGTTACTGGTATAAGGAGAGCAGTGGTTCGGCAAGGTCATAAAGATTATTCATAGTTAATCAGAAGTGTGTGGGATTATATAGATGTTTATTCTGCCATTTGGTGTAGCAGGCTTTTTTGTCTGTTTTATTTTTTTTTTGCTTGGATAGATTTCTTAGGTGTTTGAAGTTCTGCAAAATTTGCTGATTTTTTTTTTTTTTTTCGTTAGAATATAGTTTCCAAGATTTTTCACTCCGCAGCATTAGTTGGCTTATCTATTTTCTTAGCCAAGGTGTTCATTGTACTTTTTTATTCTAATTGGAGCTGGCTATTTTACTATGGTTAAGAAGAAAGAGTTGAAATGAGATGCAGCATTTTCTTGAGGCTTCTTTTTTAGGGTATTCGAGATGTGTTTATAGAGGCAGTTGTAAAGGTGTCCTTGAATATAGAGAAGCTGTATACTTAGTTGAAATGGGTGCACTTGGCTATATCATTTGCCTCAATGCAAATGTTGTCAGGTGACCATTGATAGTGTCTGGTATACAACTTGCAGTGCTATTTCTGTCTGGGTTGGTTGTCAAGATCAGACTGCTTATTGCCCTGCATATATATTTTAGTTGGTTCAATTATGATGTGGCTGAAGCCAAATAGGCCCAAAGATAGAATGGGGTTCTCAAAAGTAGTGAACTGCCAGTCAGTATTTAGGTCTCGTAATAGTGTAGTTTTGTTATGAATATTAAGAGAACTCCAGTCAGGATTATCTTTGATAGTGTCAGTGTTTCTCTGTATGGAACATATGGTTCTATGATACGTTTGCTCTTACAGTTCATTTTGTCTAGGATAGCAATACAGGTTTCTGCAATGGAGAATTTAGTTTAGGAGAGAGTGGTGGCAGTAAGTTGTAGGCTGTTTCTATAAATAATTGCTATGATGCCACCGTTTTTATTAGTACTGATTATGTTGTAGCCTAGGGGAAATATTTCCTGGTTCTTCATATTCTGTTTGGCCAGGTTTTAATGACCAAATGTTTATCAGGTGAGTGTGACGGTATGCAAGCATGTAAGTCGAATGTTTTGTTATGTGTTTCTCAGATACATGTTAGGAGGAGAAGGGTGATGCTTCTAATGCATGCGGGAGAGAAAGTGCAAACAAATGTAGTTTGTGAAGTGCAAGTAGGTTGAGTTTGAGGAGAGGCACCATGATTTGGGTAGCTGTCAGAGATATTGGAGATCAAATATTGTTTTTTTCTTCTGTGAACTGTACTATATTATGAGGAGATTTTATGGGTAGAGAATCTTACCTTAGAAGAGAGGATTCATTAATGCCCTGTAGAGAATAGGATTGTGTTGAATAAAATGCTTGAATTTTTAGAAAAAGGTTAGTTTTTTTTGGCATTTTTAAAATAATAAGAGGTAAATGAAGGAAAAGGTACTTATAAGTGTGTTTTTGTGTAACGCTAGTAGTTTAAATAAGACGTTAGCTTGTTTGTAAGCAAGAGCAAAAGGCGATTTGTTAGATGTCATACTGGTGACTGAAACTTTGTAAATTCCTACATTTGTAATGACCAGAAAAATGTGCCAAGGAAATAGCAAGAAACCGCATTGTAAGCCACGTTGTTAAGTAAAACTTAGTTTTTTAGTAGAATTTAGTATTTACTTATAATTATGGAGTTAATGAGATCTACTTCTTTGATGCAACTATTTCTAAGGATTTAAAGAGCAAAAAATGTTATTTGTGTAGGGTATGTGGGAAAGAGAATTTCTCCAACTCATATTTACATTATTGTAGTGACCATCTCTCCCATCAAAAAAGGAATATAGTAAAGGGGTCTGAGCAGCTTTGATGACCTCTCATTATGAGGATTTAGTTGATGAATTAGCCAAAATAGAACATTTTTTTTTACAGTTAGGATATCCAGGTCCCTTGGTGGAAGGCTTAGTGACTGAAGTTTTGGAAGATTGGGGTACTAAGTTTGTCCATATCTTGGGAACTAAAGATGAGGAGTTCAGGCACAAGCTCTGTTAAGGAAATGGATTACAATAGGTCCCTTATTTTGAAATTTAGTCAGGACATAAGGAACATTCAAAAGATTATAACTAAATATTGGTATACTTTTTCCAAAATGCCCAGTAGTTTACAAACTTTTTCCAGGCCTTAGTATTTATATATATATATATATATATCTATGACGGTATTGAAAAAGGGAAGAGAGGGAAACCTGTAGCAGAAAATTAAAAAGGAACATACAAATATGGTATGTGTTGGCAATGTGCCTATGTGGCAGATTGTGAAAAATGACAGGTTCCCAGTTTAGGCATGAGATTTAAGGGGGATAATTATTTTAATTGTTCTATGGTGTAGTTTACTTAGCCTTCTGCAAGATTTGTTTCTCCTCTTATGTGGGGAAAACTGAGAGAGCCTTAGATACTAGACTACATGAATGCCATTATGACATCAAAAAGTGTGAAAGACATGCCCTGTACAGGCACCCTCTAACATGTAGGAGCAGCAGGTTCTTTAAATGGGTGTTGGAAAAGGTTAATAAAAACCCACGGGATGGACAGTAGGAAACCTTGCTGGAGTATTGTGAATTGCTTTGGCAATTAAGACTGTATGGCAGTGTCCCATCAGGATTAAAGATCAATAGTCTTTAGCCTCAGTATTAAAGGTGAGGGCAGCTGAACTTTAATTTTAAACTTTAATAACTCCCTTGTTGTACATCCCTTGGAGATTGGGAGGGTGGCCTAATGGTTAAGGTGTTTGCCTTACAAACACAAGGTGCATGGTTTGAGTCTCACAAGGGATAATTGGCTAGGCTTAAAATGGCTCGCAATGGCAGTTAGCTTAGTACTAACCTATGAACCTATGAGATATTTGTGACATACTGTATGACAAAGATAAACTTAAATCTTTCCTTGTACAGGTTTGTCATCATCTCCTGAAAATAAACTGGCCACAAAACCAACACAAAGGCAGCACAATGAATCCAAACACAGCTGTTTTGTAAACCAATGCAAGTTAGCAGAATAAATCCAAACACAGCTTTATTCAAAAAAAAAAAATAGGTCAACACTTTTGTTGTAATATTTTAAAACTGCATCAGATAAAATAGATTTTCTTAGCCATAGTATGGAATTGTTGTCTGAACTAACTAAGCAGTACATGCTGTAACCCCAGAGGTGGGGTGGGGGGGCTCTTGGTCCTTATTACTTGAAAAGATGGAGCTGTATGGCCATTTCCCTTTTAATGGTGGAAGTTTAGCAGGTCTAAATGACCAAACCTCAGTTGTCTGCTTACTAAAAGTAAAAGCGTTATGTAGATATAAAAAAGCTATTTCACATCTATTCATATAAATATACACATTTTTCACATCTATTTATATAAATACACAGATGTATAGTTCATATTTCAATTAACATTTTTATGTTTTGGATGGGATTACTATGTATGTGTGCATATAGGTTTATAATGCTGTTACAATTTGCTTTTAGGAAATGCATTTTTTATAAGGCTGTGTTTTAAAGAACTTGTCCCTTTAAATTTAAGCTTTAAGAAGGGCTCAGCTGTAATGTGACGGTTTACTGTGTATTTAAACTTTGTATATAAAGCTTTGGCTAAGAAAATATATTTTATCTGAATTCTAATACCTCAACCCCCCACTTATTACTATACAGAGGAACACGAATCAGTGCAGCAGAATGGGTACAATGACAATGGTATTATCCACAATCCTACTGAGACTTTAGAATTCCCCTCTCCCTCAGTGATCTAAAAGAATCAGGGAGAAACATCAGAACAATCTGTGGCAGTACAGGAATTCACCCCAAACCCCTAGCAGAGTAGACCAAGATGGCAGAAACCCTGGCGCAAAACCAAGATGTGGTACTAAGCCAAAGCGGTAATTCTGCTAGTTTAACTTCTTTATCTTGTAAAATAATTGCTAACTCACAAGGTGACTTTAAAGTAGACGTGTCCAACCTGCGGCCCTCAGAGCTCTTCCATGCGGCCCTCAACCTCTAACTGCAACATCGATGCATGCATGCCCAAAACACTTTTTTTGTTTTGTGTTTTTCACTCCCGTGACCTGTAATGCTGATGTCGGTGTGTGCATGCGCCAAAGCACCCTTCTAGTCTTGTTTTTGAGCCAAAAAAGGGTCAGTGTGTTTACGCCATTATTTTGAGCTGAACAATCAGA
The DNA here is from genome assembly GCF_019279795.1 of Protopterus annectens. NCBI lineage: Eukaryota > Metazoa > Chordata > Ceratodontiformes > Protopteridae > Protopterus > Protopterus annectens. The sequence continues at coordinate 540,702,336 of NC_056743.1, forward strand.
GTGTGTGTGTGTGTGTGTGTGTGTGTGTGTGTGTGTGTGTGTGTGTGTGTGTGTGTGTGTGTTCTCGCTGAAGAGGGACTCGTGTATGGATTTGCCACTGTTGCCTTTGAAAGGGACAGCAATTACATGTGTTAATAGGTAAGTATGGAGTGAGTGAGTGCATGCATGAAAGCAGAATTGCGTGTGTGAAAGTAGAAGAGTGTGTGTGTGTATATATGTGTGCATGACTGAGAGAGATGCATGCGCAAAGAGGCTAACCATGATCAGTCTACCTACTGAACACAAACAGGTTAGCTCACAAATATACCATACATTAAGAGTACACTTTCATTAAATTGTGGCTTTTCCTGACAGGGAGAGTGTTGTATTGAACATGAACTCATACCTCTTAATGGTATAGATATTCAAAGTATGTCTGGATTTTTGCCTCATCTTCCAATTCATGTCTTTTGCTTAGGAAATAAAAGTAGTCATCCAAGGTAATGCAGTTCCAGGGAGTAAGAATGAGACAGCAGCCTAGGGTTAATGGGTCAGTAGTGGACTGACTATGTGGGACTGTAGCATATAAAGTTGTATTGTTTTTTCAGACAAACAAAAAAGCACCTAGTACTGTTTTGTCATTGGTGGGTTCTTAGCAGTGGTAGATTGGACAACAGTAAGCATAGCTTTGGCGGATCATCAATACTGGCAAATCAAGTGGGCACAATGTCATTTTTTAAATGTTGGGGATTTTAGTGTGTATGTGAGTGCTTATGTGTTGGGAGTGCTGCAACAGTAGATGATTATTAAGGACAGAGACTTACGGACTGTGGAGAATATGTTTCTTTGTTTCAAAACCTAATACTTTGGTACGCATGCCAGAAGTAGATTTTTTAAGACATAGCTTTTTGCCATTTACAGTGGATGGCTACTTACATTTAATGGACAATGTATTAGCGTGGGCCTGTGGGGTTCTGAAGGATACCAAGTCTACCACTGCCAATGACTTGTAAAGTGACCTGGAAATGGATATTGGGATGTTACTGAAAAAATATAGTAAGTGGGCTTAGAAATATAGTTTAATTAAACAAAGTATACTTTCAATTTACAGGCCATAATTTAATTTATTTCAGGTAGTCCAGATACTGGTTGATTGTATACCATTAGACTTAATTAGGGAGAGCTGTCATTCTGGGGAAACAAGTAGCCCTAGTTTCAATGAAAGCTCTGTGGTTGCTTGCAGGTAGGAATTTGCAGGATGTTGATGCAATGCGTTTTATTTATTATTTTTAATGCATTTGTCATTTCAAAGCATGGTTTTCTTTGATGCAAAAGAAGGCAGGACTGAATGAGCCATATAATGCTTAACTGACAATGATGGGATAGAAAGATTATAAGTGATGTATAATGTTTGCAGCTACAGTTGTTTCAATGGTGTCTGTGATGCATAACTATTTTTGGGCCTGTGTCCCACTTTTATTTTTCACTTTGCTCAGATTTCTTGCTCTAAGGTTGAGAGGTATGGTTCCATACTAAATCAGAAGTTGTATTTACCTTGGAAGACTTTTCGGCATAATTATGAAAAACAGAGCCTTTTTAATATCTCAGCTTATTTCCAATATAAACTGCCATGTAACCTTGCAGATAACCTTCTTATTAAGCTACTTTACTTCTTTTGGAATTGACAGGTATGATTCATCTGTTCGGACATAAGCATAGAGTGCTAATGTGACTTTGATTTCTTGGAGCAGTCTGTGGTTTACATAATCACAATAACTTCTGTGTTTCTGGGTGTGTAATCAGTTTAACAGTTTTAAAGATGTTTTCTAAAAAGAAATAAATATATAATAAATAAATAATCCTCTCTACACTTTGAGCTATTGACAAAGTCTGGGAATTTGTTTTTTTTAAAAGCGAAGGTCAGCATTACAGCTCAGTAAACTGTCAATCTGTGAGTACCTTCTGCACAAATTAAAATGTCTGAATGTCAAATGGCTTTAGATTGGAGGGAAGTTTATTTTTATTTATTTTATTTTATTTTACATTTGTTTACCGGGAAAGTCCGACTGGACACAGGTCCATTTTCAGAGGAGGCCCGGGGAGAAAAGCTCCAAAAATAACACAAAACAATATAATACAATACATGAGAGATAGACAACAAATTATGGATGTAGTACTCATACAATATGGCAGAGATTACATTTCGCAACAGTGAGAATCATTGAGGTACAGAATAAACTTAAAAACATTTTTTTTTTACAGTTATAATTACAGCAAGGCAAATATCAATGAGTAAAGTTTTTAGGAGAAAGCTGTTTGTACATAACTGAAGCTCTGAAACAATCTTTTGGTATGGATTAACCTGGGGATTGACACAAGTTATATGTTTACACCAGTATGTAGCATTATAGTTTATGGTTTTCTTGTTGATTTACTTTTTGCCAAGCAGTTGTTTGTTGATTTATTGATGGTCCTTTTGGTGGTGGGAAATTACATGGATGAATCCATCTCTATTATGATTTTTTTTCAGATATTTTGACTTCCAGACAATTTTATTCAGTGAGTGGGTGTCATGTGATTACTGAGGTTGCCTATTTTACAAGTAGGGGCTTTTTTGTGTGTGTGTGTGTGTGTGTGTGTGTGTGTGTGTGTGTGTGTGTGTGTGTGTGTGTAATAGAGAGAGAGATTTAATATGTGTACTGAATATAATTTTGCAAATGGAATTCTTAGTTTAACATGCCCCTCTTCTTGGGCAACTAGACTTGAGTAACCGATATTAGATCTTAGCCATCCAGCTGGGAAAGGTTAGTATGTGGATTTTCCATCTGGTTTGATGAAGGCTATGCTACTTACCCAAGGACTACATTTATGGCTATTCATCCAGCCATCGTGTTGCTGAACTACATTGTTTGATAATGAGAGGAGCTTTTTACAGAAGTTGAAGGTTTTTGTGTCAAGAACCTGTCCATAAAAAGTGTCTTGTTTATGTTGCAGTGAAGGCTGTGGGCTTTGTAGTGAGCTTTTTAAGTATAACCAGTATTTCTTAGGTAGAGGAAGTCTCTTAAGGCAGGATCTTTCTTAGTCTGGAAAGCAAGCCAATGATGACATTTATAGGGGCCAGTGAGAGACAGAGGAAAGCAAGAAGTTTTATAGTCTGTTTGAATAACTAAGTGAACTTAGTCCTTTTTTGTCAGAAATGGTTGTAGTCTTTCTTTTGGCAGGGTGTTTTGCTGAGGCACATGCCAAAAGGGGCACTACACTCAATAATGTCTCTTGTAAAGGAAGAATACAGGGATGTTATCACCTCCTTGTCCTCGGATGAGGTACCCTTACTAATGAAGTGGGCCATGTAAAAAGCTTTCCTTACAACGGAGACAACGTGGTGGTCAAAAGCCAGGTTTCTATCAACCTGGGTGCCCAAGTACCATAAGACTTACTGCGTGCTTACAACATTGTTATTAATGTGATAATTTGTGGGGACATCACTCTCCTCAAATGGGATGATGATGCATTTTTTGACATTTAGCTTGAGGCCATATTTCTGCACCAGTTATTTGTTTGGGTGAGACCCTCTTGTAGCTTATTCAGAATTGTTTTATTAAGTCAGTAATGTGAATTATTTACTTTATTGCAAATTTGTTGGGTTATTTTTGTGGATTATCGTATTGTAGGACTGCTGATGTTGACATTTTACGTAGTTGGACTGCTGGAATCGTTTTCCCAGTGAGAAATGCTAGTGCTGTAGTGAATATCTGTTTATTTGTAAAAAAAAAAAAAAAAAATATATATATATATATATAGATATATTAACTAAGATGTTAGAGCTAACTGTTAGATTAGTGAATTAGAATTAGAATGAGAATTAGAATTTTAAGGCAAATATTAGGCATTTATTACATTTATTCATTGTTCAAATGCACCTACAGTACAGCCAGGAGGTCGACTGTGGTCTTCCGGAGCAACGAAAGAGTTAACTATATGATATATTTTGTATGCGGCCCCAAGACCATTTCTGTTAACTCAATACGGCCCCAGCAAGCCAAAAGGTTGGACACCCCTGCTTTAAGGTATATAATTTTTCTGATTATCCTATAGACACAAGATATGGTGACCTATTGGTTAAAGGTTTAACCTTTGTAGCTACAAAGGAAACTGATTTGGTGTATGTAGCAATGGATTTGAAGGAATATGCAAGAAAACTGAACTTTAGTATTTTGTTTAATGAAATATTGACAGCTATGACAAGTCTTAGGATTCCAGTACTTAAAATCTCCGTATTCACCCAACCCTACAACTTTTTTGAAACTATGCAAACTAGACATACATAACTCAATAAGTTTAAATAATCGTGAACACATGATTAAAAATGAAGGAATTGTTAAAAAAAGTATGTGTGTGGCTACAACGCCCATTAGAAGTGAAACTTTTGTAATAAATTGTGGAAATTAGCACACACACACAGTTTTCCATATAAGTACATTTTTGCACTTCAATAGAGAACTTTTCACTTCTAACTCATGGCGGCCATGTACATATTTTTCTTTTTGTTGTTAATCTTGAAAGTTTTGCGGTAGCCCATTATATACTGGTGAAATATTGCACTATGGATGGCAGTATTTCTTTAAAAATTTTAAAATACCTTGCTTTATAAACTTGTTTCTGTGCTTTAATGGTATATAATAGTTAAGACATATATGTATTTTTATTATAAACACTTTTAACAATTTCAGTCACCTGCTACATCTTTTGGGAATATAATACATCATTTCATGCTAGGAAGACTGTGCTTAGGCTAATTAAAGACTTGAGTATTTGTTGCATTAGTATTTCCACTATAATTAAATCAGCCCCTCCTTTCTAGAATCTAGTTAACTAAATTTCAGTGTTTAGAAGAAAAAAGACAACTATTGAAAGTGTCCCAAACTACCACATCTCAAATAATGCAGACTCTTTAAGGCAGCTCATATTAGCATTTAGTAAATATAATCAGAAACACTGTACACAGAAAATGTATATAATGCACACCCAAGTAATAAGTTAGAGAAACTTCACCCAACCTTTGAAAAAAAAAACTTCATATGCAAAATACACACACAAATGCACATCTGTCTCACACACACACACACACACACACACACACACACACACACACACACACACACACACACACACACTCAGCCCCCCCAAAAAACATTGCCCACTTTCCTAAAACTTTGCCATAATCCTGTGTTACAAGACATTTTATCTGCTACACATCCTACTCCTATGTATTACATTTATTTATAGATATACATGTTAATAAAGAAA